>NC_056743.1:980319325-980419325 GCF_019279795.1 Protopterus annectens
GAAATATGAGTGCACCATGCATACAGATTGCATTTTTTTAAGTAAATGTTTTGAAATGTTCTCTTTTGAAGATAAATAAAAGTTGTTTGTTTAAAAAAAATACTTGGTATGTTCCTTTAGCTGTCTTCTGCTGTATTGTTTTGCACAGCATTGATCTTATGATGTAAATACAAATGTAAGCTTTCCGTCTGCGCTATTCAGCTTTTTCTTCATATTGCGTTTCAGTGTAATGAGTTTTGTTTCATGGAAATTCTGAGCTGTTTTAGCCCAGTAGGTGATTTTTAGTGGCTGAACTGTACCCTACAGTCAAATTTTGGGATTAGACTCCCAGAATAATCTTTCAAGTTATATTTTGCAAGCTGCTTAGGGTGTGCTTGGTTAAACATAAGGTGAAAAAAACAGCTAAGGTTAGCCATCCTTATTGTTGCGTTTGTTGTTGCTAACCTTGATCAAACTGTTTCATTCGCTGGAAGTCTGAATTATGCATGACCACGTACAGTTTGCTTACTTCACATTCAGAAGGATACAACGGTAGCAGAACAGTCCTTCAGCCAGACTTGACTGGGGTAAATTAAGCTTCCAGTTGTTCAAATGCAAACTGTATCCTAGCTGGTGACTCGAGAATCATGCCTGGCTTTTGTAGCTTAGCAGAGTCTGAGAGCTACAGATGATTTTGTAGCAGTGCAACAGCTAAAGATTATTTGTCAACTTGTGAAGAGTATTTGGCCATTTTTTGGGGAGTTTCAGCAACATTATCTGTAACTAAAAATTGACAGCACTGATGTCCTTCGTGTTTCATTGTTGCAGTCATCACATTTGGGTTATCTGCTTGCAGGTAGCCCTCAGTCGGCATGATTATCAAAGTCTTGGGTCCTGCATCGGTTGCTGTCTCATCTGCCGTGACGTCAGGTAGTCAGGGGTATAAAGCATGCAGCCAACGCCATTACAGCAGTCTTTCTTGCCGTGCGGTGCCCGAAGCAGAAGTAGTTCACAAGTGCCGATCGACCAACTCCTGAAATTTTTGTTTTTGAGTTTCAGATCCGAAGTCTTTAACTAAGCTAAGTACCCTGTTGGGGATCATTTTTTTTGCTCTAAACCGATGTCAGTAAAACTTAACAATTGTATTTCTTGTGGAAGCAAGTACCTCATAAAGATTTTCATTTGTACTGCATTCCTTGCTTAGGCCCAGACCACGACGTACCTCGCTATCGGTTTTGTGCCTTATTCAAACCTCAAACTACTCGTCGTCGGTTCATTTTTGCATCTAAATATTTTGGTACTCGGTTCAATTATCCAGAAATGACTTCAGTAAGCCACCCGACTACCGACATTCTGAAAAAACACAAAGATAAAGACAGAGACAGACCGCATAGGTCCAAAGCTGCCAACGACGCTTCTCCTAAGCTAGTTGCCAATTCGCTGGTACTCAGTGAAGCGCTTTCGCAGCCCCTGATACATGCAACTTCAGATTCTCAGTCCTCTACTGAGACCCATTCGGAGTCCGATATGCTGCGAGATGCTTCTTCGACTGTGGAACCTGTGGATGTCTCTAACTTGGATGGATCCGGAGCCGCTGTGCAGGCACCGGCTTCTGAGGGTGTATTCAGGCCTACTGACTTGCATATTAAACCAACGCCATCTTCTTCTTCAAGGCCTAAAACTCTATCCATGTCTAGAAAACCGATGCCCAGACAGCATGGTCAGGCCCCTATGCCTAAAAAACAAATGATAAGAATGGCTGAAGACCGTATTACTCTAATCAGGGGAAGCCACCCTTCTCCCTCTAAGAGACCTAGGACTGATTTTCCTTCTGATTCTTCTGATCAGGATTCTGATATTTTTGTTTTCTGTGATGACCAGGACTTGCCCTTGTCTACCTATGAGAATTCTGATGCAGAGGACTCTATTCCCTCTGCTTCCCCTCCAGAGGATTTCTCTTTTGGTGAAACCTTGCATTCTCTTAGGGAGCATTTCCACTGGGAAAGCCAGGATTACTTTGACTCCAAAAAGAGGCTTAGGGAATTCTTACTCCTACCTCAACACAGGACTTCTACCTCAACACAGGCCTTTAGCTATCCCTGCTGTACTGGACATTGTAGATGATGCCTTCTCTGAATCTAGCCTTGCCCCTGACACTTTACCCCCGGCTCCCAGAAAACCTGATAGGTATTACAGGGTACCTGACTGTCACAAGTTCCTCTTTAAGAATCCTACTGTGGATCCTGAGACCATTTCACAGGGACCCAAGAGCATTAAGGCTACTACTGCCAAAAACCCTACCCCCCCCCCCCAAATAGAGATTCCAGGGCCTTGGATAGATGGGGTAAGAAGGTATACACTTCTGCAGCTTTGGCCATTAGGGCCTTAAACTGCCAGTTTCATATGTTAAAGTATCAGCAGCATATTATTGGATTGCTTAAACAGAAAATAATTTTGATTCCTGACTGTGTTGAAAGTAAAGAATTACAGGATTTAATGCATTCTGCTGAACAAGTTGGAAAACACACTTTGCAATGTGGTTTTGATTCATTAGAGGCATCTTGCAGAGCTGCTGTCACTGGGTCTGTACTTAGAAGGCATGCTTGGCTTAAGGAGCAATCTTTGCCAGATCATGTTAAAGTTAAATTACTGGATGCTCCCTTAAACCAAGACTGCCTGTTTGGCAACAAAGCAGAAGTAGTACTTAAAAAGATGGTGGAAAAAGCTAAATCTATGCAAAATGTTAAAGATTTCCTGCACGTACAGCCTCCCAGATTTAGTAGGCATTGGCATTCTAAGAATTGGTCCTTTCCTGCCTCTTCCAGGCCTTCTTAGTCCAAATCCAGATCCAGCAGAACACCCAGGCTTCAGTCCCAAGGTACTCACAGACCTAAGCAGTGGGGGGGGGGGGGGGCTCCCACTTCCAAAGCTGAGAGTAGTAAGACAACCCCCTATGGTAAACTGTCACAATGACTTAACTTTGAACCTTCCAAGCCCTGCTCAACTGACTGTTCCTTTAGGGAGAAAGATCGCCCTGCATACCAAAAAACTGGGAACTCATTACCCAAGACAAATGGGTTTTAAATATAGTTTCCCAAGGATACAGATTCCACCTCCACTCCTTACCAACCCCAAATGGCTGGCCAGACCTACCCCCAAATCAGTGGGCAGAGGCTCAAAAGCAAGTTCTCTCTTCTAAGCATCAGGGCTATTCAGCCTGTCCCAGAAGAAGAATGGGGGCAAGGTTTCTACTCAAGACTTTTTCTGGTGCCCAGAAAAGACAATTCCTGGCGTTCTATCCTGGACCTGTCTATCCTAAACACTTTTTTGGCAATCCCAAAATTCAAAATGCTAACTCTTCATCAGCTGCTTCCCATACTAGGCAAAAATGCCTGGTTGGCAACACTGGATTTAAAGGAAGCCTACTTGCTTATCCCAATAAGTGAATCTTGCAGAAGATACCTATGCTTCAGAGCAGGCTTCATGCACTATCAGTTCTCTGCACTGCCCTTTGGCTTATCTACTGCACCCAGGGTATTCACAAAGTGCCTAGCTTCAGTCATTTCATTTTGCAGGCAAAGAAATATTCAAATATACCCATACCTGGACGATTGTCTAATTCAGGCAGAAAGCCAGGACATACTATTAAATCATCTGGCATTTGTAAAGAATTTACTAACTTCTCTGGGGTACACCATAAACGAAAAGAAATCACATCTAGTACCCTGCCAACAAATTGTATTCCTGGGAGCAAGCTTGAATACAACTTCCCAGATGGCCTACCTCACGCCAGAGAAACAAGTTCATTTGACAGCTTACTTCAAACTACTGGCCACAATGACCCAGCCATCTGTAAGGAAAATACTGCAAGCCCTGAGGTTTGTGGTCTCTTGCATTCTACTAATTCCATATGCAAGACTGCATATGAGGAAACTACAATGGTATCTAAAAAGCCTATGGTGTCAACATTCTCAGGACCTGGAATCAATGATTTCTATCATACCTTGTCTAAAGATAGAGTTCCTTTGGTGAGCAGAGGCCTGCCACCAAAACAAAGGACTGCCATTCACTCTACCCCCCGCCGCCCAAACCCTAACAACAGATGCATCAGACTATGCATGGGGGGGGTTCACTTGACATGGCAGTGCAGTGCATTCAGGGCAAATGGAACCCGAGTCAAATGCACCTGCATATCAATCAAAAAGAAATGTTAGCTGTGCAGAATGCTCTGACAGCCTTCAAGGACCACATTCTTCCAGGACAATTATTGGTAAAGACGGACAACACCACGGTTATGTGGCACATAAACAAGCAGGGGGCAACCCACTCATACTCTCTCTGCAGACTAGCCATGGCTCTGTGAAACACAGCCTTGAGTTACCAAGTGCACCTGCAAGCTCAATTCCTGCCAGGCAAGCTAAATACACTGGCAGACGACCTAAGCAGAAATCTCATGGACTCACACGAGTGGAAAATGGAACCAAAGATATTCAACATGTTGATAAACAAATGGGGGAGCCCAGAGATAGACCTGTTTGCCTCCCCTCAGAACTACCAATTGGACAAATTCTGCACAAGGACTCCCCACAGACAAGCTTGGAAAGTGGATGCCCTGTCAGTTTATGCCTTTCCCCCTCTGCCTCTCCTCTCCAAAGTGCTACTAAAGATCAAAAAGGACAAACCAAGGACAATACTGATTGCACCAGACTGGCCACGCCAACACTGGTACCCCCTCTTGTGCAGTGTGTCACTGCTGGAACCATGGCACCTGCCTCAGACCACTGCCCTGCTGTCCCAGTAGGAGGGCCAGATTCTGCACCCACAGCTTCAAACCCTGAACCTTACAGCATGGCTAATTACCTTATTTCTCCATTACCATCACTCAGTAAACAAGTGATGGATGTCATTCTGGAGGCAAAGAGGCCTAACCAAGTACTAGAAAATCCTATGCTGAAAAATGGAAAAGATTCTGTTCCTGGAGCCAAACTCAGGGGATGGGCACAACAGTGCCCAATTTACCGCATATTCTTCAATATTTAACTGAGATGTTTCACAAGGGCCTTTCCTTTTCTTCCATCAAAATTCATGCTTCAGCCATTTCAGCACATTATAATACTGAGCCATCCCTCTTCTCTCATCCACTGCTGAAGCAATTCCTCAGAGGGGCCAAAAACTTAATACCACCCAGAAGAGCCCCCACTCCAGCCTGAGACCTTAACTTTGTATTGGAAAAGCTGACTCTACCTCCCTTTGAGCCAGCTGCAAATGCAGAGTTGAAATTCCTTTCTTGGAAAACAGCCTTCCTTCTAGACATCACTTCAGCAAGAAGGGTGTCTGAATTACAGGCCGTCATGGCAGTGGAACCTTTCATCATCTTTCATGCAGACAGGGTGTCCCTCAGGACCAATCCTTCCTTCATGCCCAAGGTGGTAGTGTGGCCCTTAATCAGCCCATTCATTTGCCAACCTTCTTTTCTAATCCACAGAACAAAGGGGAATGAATACTGCACTTCTTGGACGTGCACAGACAACTTAGATTTTACTTGGACAGGACTAAGCCTCTCAGGAAAGCTGAACAGCTGCTGATTGCATTTGCTGCAGGGGCAGAGGGGAAGGCCATTTCAAAGTAACCCATTTCTAAGTGGATAGGCCATTGCATTAATTTCTGCTATAAGCACCATAGAAAACCTACCCCACAGGGGATTAGACCTCATTCACCAGGGCTGCATCTGCCTGTACAGCCTTTCTCAGAGGTGTCCCTACTAGAGACATCCTAAAAGCTGTTCTGTACATACCTTCACCGAGCATTACCACTTGCCAATTTTTTTCTAAATCCAGAGCTGGCTTTGTCACAGCAGTCTTGCAGGGCCTTATAGCTGGTCCTAATATAATTGCCTCCTCTCATCCTTAGCTTTGGGAATCTACCCAAATGTGATGACTGCAACAGTGAAACACGAAGAACACAGTACAGTTGTGTACACTTACCATAAATGTAGATGTTCGAGTGTATTCACTGTCGCATTCCTAGTTACCCTCCCTCCAGCTCCCTAACTTCTATTGACTATACATCTATTCTTGTTTACTATGCTTAAAGCTTTCTGGTGTATTTGTTTTTTGTTGGAGGTGTAACCTTGTATATAATTGCTTCCCATTATGGTGGCACCTGACATCTGGGGCAAGAAAAACTGAAGTAATGGCGTCGGCTGCATGCTTTATACCCCTGACTACCTGACGTCATTGAAGATGAGACAGCAACCGACGCAGGACCCAAGACTTTGATAATCAGGCCAACTGAGGGCTACCTGCAAGCAGATAATCCAAATGTGATGACTGCAACAGTGAATACACTCAAACATCTACATTTATGGTAAGTGTACACAAATGTACTTTTTATCAGTTCCTACACCCATTGACAATAGATCTGGATCCATGAAAAATCTAGAGCATAATGCATATAGAATGGCCTTATAGGCTGCCTTATTGATTAGAGGTTTAGTACTTCCTTGTTTGATGCTTGCAAAAAAATCTTAACACTTCAGATATTTATGCCAATGGTTTACATACTCATTCAGAGCCTATATATTGTTTTGTTTTCTAGTTTATTTGCTATATCATCAGTAAAGCCCTCTTCATCATATGTCCCTTATGTAAGAGTGTTTTGCCACATTAGATACTTGCATATCTTAAATATCATTATCAAAGAAGTATGTTGTAGACTGTTCATTTACTTATGCAATATTATTGTATTCTTCACACTAGAGGTTTGTCTCACTTTAAATCCCATTTGTTTGATGCTGTCAATGTCAGGATCCATGTAGCCAGTTTGACCAGCCAACACAGAAGGTTGCAAGTTATTAACCATGACTGTTTACTTGCCAAAATTTCACAAGTTGGGGGATATTTTCCCTTTTAGAAGGCACAAAAGACTTCAACAAAAGAGCTTTAATTCTTCTATAAATACTGAATATATTCCCTGTTTTTATTGGCACATCTATATTTCAAACTTCTAGTTCACATGCTCATTTTCATTTAATGGATACTTCTAATGACCTTTCGTGTGAAGGTCAGCATTGACTTGTAATAGCTGTAACAGAAAAGTACAGTTGTGTACACTTACCATAAATGTAGATATTCGAGTGTATTCACTGATGCAGTCATTACATTTGGGTAATCTGGTGGCAGGTTGCCATCAGTCGGCCTGATTAACAAAGTCTTGGGTCCTGTGTCAGTTCCTGTCCCTTCTTCCATGATGTCAGGTCGTCAGGGGTATAAAACATGCAGCCAAAGCCATTACATCAGTTTTTCTTGCCCCAGATGTCAGGTGCCCCCCAAATGGGGAGCAGATAAAATTAAATACACAAAAAATATACCTCCAACCAAAAGCAAATACACCAAAAGGGCTTTTAAACATAATAAAAGAAAGTAGAGGTATAGCCAGAGAAAATAGGGGGCTGGAGAGAGGGTGACCAGGACTGCAACAGTGAATACACTCGAACATCTACATTTATGTTAAGTGTACACAACTGTACTATGTTCTTCGTGTTTCACTGTTGCAGTCATTACATTTGGGTAGATTCCCAAAGCTATGGTTGGGTGGAGGGAATTATACAGCATTAGGATCAGCTATAAGGCCCTATAGGACAGCAGTGGCAAAGCCAGCTCTGGATTTAGAGAAAAGTGGTAAATGGTAATGTTTGGTGAAAGTATGAACTGAGCTCCACGTAGCAGCTTCTAGAATATCCCTGGTAGGAACACCTCTGAGAAAGGCTGTTGAAGTAGATGCAGCCTTGGAATGGGATCTGATCCCCTGGGGGATAGTTTTTCCATGGTGCTTATAGCAGAAACTAATACAATGGCTTATCCATTTGGAAATGGTTTGCTTTGAAATAGTCTTTCCCTCTGCCCCTGCAGCAAATGCTGCCAGCAGTTGTTCAGCTTTTCTTTGAGATTTAGTCCTGTTTAAGTAAAATCTAAGTTGTCTGTGTACATCCAATGAATGCAGAATCTGCTCCCCCTTTTTCTGTGGATTGGGAATGAAAGTTGGCAAATGAATGGTCTGATTAAGAGCCATACTGGATACCACCTTAGGCATGAAGGATGGGTTGGTCCTGAGAGATACCCTGTCCTCATGAAAAATGATGAAAGGCTCCACTGCCATAAGAGCCTGTAATTCGGAAATCCTTCTAGCTGAAATGACTGCTAAAAGGAAAGCTGTTTTCCAGGAGAGAAATTTTAAGTCTGTGGTAGCAGCTGGCTCAAAAGGAGGGAGAGTGAGTTTCTCCAATACAAAATTAAGGTCCCATGCAGGGGTTGGAGCTCTCCTGGGTGGTCTTAAGTTTTTGGCCCCTCTGAGATGCTGCTTTAGCAGAGGATGAGAGAAGAGGGGAGGTTCTGTGTTGTAATGAGCTGAAATGGCTGAGGCATGGATTTTTATGGAAGAAAAGGACAGGCCCTTGTGAAGCATCTCAGTTAAATATTGCAAAATCTGAGGAATGTTCGGCACTGCTGTGCTTATCCCTTGAGATTGATTCCAGGCACAGAATCTTTTCCATTTGTCAGCATAAGATTTTCTAGTACTAGGTCTTCTCACCTCCAAAATGACATCCATCACAGGTTTGCTGAGGGATGCTAAGGGTGAATTTAGGTGATTAGCCACACTGCAAGATTCAAAGTTTGGAGCTGAGTGTGCAGAGTTTGGTTGTTCTGCTGAGACAGTAAGTAAGGTGTCTGAGGCAGGTGCCATGGTGGAAGGTGTGACACACTGTGCAGGAGTGGGTGCCAGTGTTGGCGAGGCCAGTCTGGAGCAATCAAAATAATTCTTGGTTTGTCCTGTTTGACTTTTAGTAGAACTTTGGAGGGTAGAGGCAGAGGGGGAAAGGCATAGACTGATGAGCATCCACTTTCCAGGCTTTTTTGTGATGAGTTCTTGTGCAAAATTTGTCCAACTGATAGTTCTGGGGTGAAGCAAAAATATCTATGTCTGGGCTCCCTCATTTGCTTGTCAACATGTTGAAAATCCATGGTTCCAGTTTCCATTCGTGTGGGTCCATGAGATTTCTGCTTAGTTCTTCTGCCAAAGTATTCAGCTTTCCTGGAAGGAATTGAGCTTGTAGTTATACTTGATAGTTCAAGGCTGTGTTCCGCAATGCCATGGCTAGTCTGCAGAGGGGGTAGGAGTGTGTACCCCCCTGCTTGTTTATGTACCACATAACAGTGGTGTTGTCCGTCTTTATCAGTAATTGTCCTGGATGAAGGTCGTCCTTGAAGGCTGTCAGTGCATTCAGTACAGCTAGAATTTCTTTTTGATTTATGTGAAGGTGCATTTGATTTTGGCTCCATTTTACCTGAATGCACTTCCCTGCCAGATGAGCACCCCATGCATAGTCTGATGCATCTGTAGCTAGGGTTTGAGCAGCAGGGGGTGGTGTGAATGGCAGTCCCTTGTTCTGGTGGCAGGCCTCTGCCCACCATAGGAACTCTAGGTGCAGGCAAGGTCTGATAGGAATCATTGTTTATAGGCTGTGACAATGCAGACTCCATAGACTTTTTAAATAACACTGAAGTTTCCTCATATGCAATCTTGCATATGTAGTTAGAAGAATGCAGGAGGCCATGAACCCCAAGGCTTGCAGTATTTGCCTTGCAGAAAGCAGGGTTTTTGTGGCCACCTGTTTGAAGTAAGTCACCAAATGAATTTGCTTCTCCGGCATAAGGAAAGCCATCTGGGCAGCTGTATTCAAGCTTGTACCCAGGAATGTAATTTTTTGAGAGGGTACCAGTTGTGATTTCTTTTTGTTTGTAGTGTACCCTAGACAAGTTAGAACCCTTTTTACAAACACCAGATGTTTTAGAAGAATGTCCTTGTTTTCTGCCTGAATTAGACAATCGTCCAGGTATGGATATATCTGAATGTTTGTTTGCCTGCAAAATGCAATTACTGGAACCGGGCACTTTGTAAAGACGCTGGGCGCAGTAGATAAGCCAAAGGGCAGTGCAGAGAACTGGTAATGCAAGTAGCCTGCTTTGAAACGGAGGTATCTTCTGCAAGATTCCCTGATTGGGATATGCAGGTAAGCCTCTTTTAAATCTAGAGTTGCCAACGAGGCATCTTTGCATAGCATAGGAAGTAACTGGTGAAGAGTCAGCATCTTGAATTTTGGGATGTCCAGAAAGGTGTTTAGAGTCGATAAGTCCAGAATTGGACGCCAATATTTGTCCTTTCTGGGTACCAGAAAAAGTCTTGAATAGAAACTTTTCCCCTTTTCCTCTTCTGGTACTAGTTAAATAGCCCCCATGCTCATGAGGGAAAGTACTTGTTTCTGGGCCTCTGCCCACTGATTTGGAAGCAGGTCTGGCCATCCGTTTGGAATTGGCAACGTGTGGAAATGAAATCTGTATCCTAGGATACTATATTTAAAACCCATTTGTCCTAGGTTATAAGTTGCCAGTTTTTTGCATGAAGAGCCAGTTTTCCCCCCAAAGGGGCAGCTAAAAGGTAAGTGCTTGGTAAATGTAAAGGAAAGTCATTGAGACTACTTACCATAGGGAGGTGTCTTGTTGTTTCCAGATTTGGAAGAGGAGGCACCCGATTGCTTTGTTCTGAAAGTCCCTTGGGACTGAAACCTGGTGCCTTTGGAATGTCTGGGTTTGACTTGAGTGGCTCTGGAAGGAACTGGAAAGGACCAGTTCTTAGTAGGCCTGTGCCTACTAAATCTTGGAGGTTGCACTTGTAAGAAATCTTTCACATTTTGCATAAATTTAGCTTTATCTTCCATTTTTTTTAGAACAACTTCAGGCTTATTACCAAAGAGACGGTTCTGTTGTAAAGGAGCATCCAAAAATTTTGCTTTAACATGATCAGGCAGAGTTTGCTCTTTGAGCCAAGCATGCCTTCTTAGCACAGACCCAGTTACAGCAGCCCTGCAAGAGGCCTCCAAAGAATCAAAACCACATTGCAAAGTATGTTTTCCAACTTGTTCAGCTGAATGCAATAGATCCTGTAAATCTTTATTTTCCACATAGTCAGAAATCAACATAATTTTCTGGTTATCAGTCCCATGATATGCTGCTGATATTTTAGCATATGAAATTGACAGTTTAAAGCCCTGATTGCCAAGGTTGCAGAAGTGTAAACCTTCTTACCCCATCTATCCAGTGCCCTGGAATCTCTATCAGAAGGGGTAGGATTTTTAGCAGTAGAAGCCTTAATGCCCTTGGGGCCCTGAGAAATGGTTTCAGGATCCGCAACAGGATTTTTGAAAAGGAATTTGTGGGAGTCAGGAACCCTGTAGATTCTGTCTGACTTACAAGGAGCCAGAGGCAGAAAATCAGGAGCCATACTAGATTCTGAAAAAAACATCATCAACAATGTCTAGAACAGGAGGTATAGCCAAAGGCCTATGCTGAGGAAGAAGAAGAAAATCCCTAAGTCTCTTTTTAGATTTAGAAAAATCCTGACATTCCCTTTGGAAATGTTCCCTTAAGGTATGTAAAGTTTCCCCAAAAGAAAAATCCTCAGGGGGAGAAGCAGAAGGAATGGAATCTTCTGCATCAGAGTCCTCATAAGTAGGTATAGACAATTCTTGTTCATTAGAAGAGTCAGAAGAAATAGAATCCTGTTCAGAAGATTCATAGTCAATATCTTGCCTAGGCCTGTTAGAAAGGAGGGGGGGGGCTTGGCTACCCCTGATTAGAGTAATTAAATCTTCAACCATTTTGATCATTTGTTTTTTAGGTATAGAGGCCTGCACATGTGGCCTAGGCATCAGTTTTTTAGACATAGGTCGAGATTTTGGCCTTAGTTTTGAAGATGGCATTGGTCTAATATACAAATCTGTAGTCCTGAAAACACCCTCAGAAGATGCTGCCTGCACAGCGGTTACAGACCCATCCAAGGTAGAGACATCCACGGGTTCCATAATTGAAGCATCTCGCGGCATACCAGACTCTGAATGGGTCTCAGTAGAGGCCTGCATATCAGAAGTAGCAGGTATCAGGGGCTGCGAAAGCACCTCATTGAGTACCGGCGAACTGGCGACTGGCTTAGGAGAAGTGTCGGCAGTCTTGGACCTCAACGGCCTGTCTCTCTTTTTCTTTGCGTTTTTTAGGTATTCCGGTAGTCGGATTGCTAACCGATGACATTTCAGGATAATTAAAGCGTGAGCCAAAATATTTAGAAGCAAAAATGTACCGACGTTTGATTGTGCGTTGATTAAATAAAGCACAGAACCGACAGCAAGGTACGTCGTGGTCAGGGCCTAAGCAAGGAATACAGTACAAATGAAAATCCTTATGAGGTATTTGCTTCCCACAAGTAATGCAATTATTAACTTTTACTGACATCGGTAAGGAGCAAGGAAAAGTTTCCCCAACGGGGTACTTAGCTTTTTAGTTGAAGTCTTCGGATCTGAAACTCAAAAATGAAAATTTCAGGAGTTGGCCGACCGGCACTTGCGAACTGCTTCTGCTTTGGGCACAGTGCGGTAATGGCGTCAGCTGCATGTTTTATACCCCTGACGTCATGGAAGAAGGGACAGCAACCGACGCAGGAACCAAGACTTTGTTAATCAGGCTGACTGAGGGCAACCTGCCAGCAGATTACCCAAATGTAATGACTGCAACAGTGAAACACGAACATCTCTGTCTACTGCAGTGATGTTTATACATCAAGCATAGAAGAAGATTCCACAAGGTGGGAGCAGTTGGAGGTGGACTTCCAAGATGACTGCACACTGAGCAGCAGGTTAATTATAGCTCTTCCACTGTGAAAACTGAGAAGCTTAAAAAAAATACAGTTACATTTATAAATGTGTGGGGAGTTCAATTACTGGCAAGTAATTACAGTGCCTGTTTGCCAGCAAAGAAGAAAGTTGGAGAAAGAAAGAAAATTGATTAGAGAAGGACAAAACAAGCTGTGGCTGGAAAGTACTTTGCAACTGTTAAGCAAAAAAAAAAGAAGGGGAAAAAAAAAAATAAATATATATATATATATATATATATATATATATATATATATATATATCAAAACAGTTAAATTTCAGTTTTATTATAGGAGATCCATCCATAACCCCTTTTCTTTCCATTTTTGCACATGGGGTCAGGGTGTCACTTCACCAGTGACAATCATGTACAGCCAAGGTTAATACCGCTGGGTGGCTTGCCCTGCTGCATAGTTTTAGTAGAGATGATTTCCACTAATTTAGAGTAAAAGTATATGTACTTTTAAGTGTTTCAAATGGGTAAGACATGGGTGGAGTATATAAAGTTATATGACAGAAGGCTAAAAAAATGGAGATTCCAAGATGGAGGTAGTAGTATAAGCAACTAAAAACAGAGCTTTTGGCAGAGAAGAGTTTAATACAACAAAAATTGTATTAAATCCTACAGATTTATTGATGGCCTAATTTTTTTGTGTGATTGAGGTTGTGAAAGTGTAGAAATGTTTGTCTCGAATTTACAATGTAATAAGTTCAACTTAACATTTGATGGACTCCAAGTAGGTACTACGGTACCTTTTTTGGATGTGTTGTTGGATATTGTTCCTGGGGGGGTGGTGGTCTTAGGACCTCAGTGCACCGGAAGTTTCAGGAGGGGATATATTATCTAAAAGCTCATAGTTGTCATCCACCCCCCCCCATTATACAGAATTTACCCCATGGGGAATTCTTAAGAAATGGTTGATTGTGTAATGAGACAGATTTTATGGAAGAAAGTAATAATACATTAAAAATGTTTACACATAGAGGTTATAATGTAGATAGGCTGTATGAACATCTTGACACTGATAATTTACCCAATACTAAACATTGGGGAAATGGTATAAATAATAAGTCCAAAGATCTCCAAATGTTAAGATCTCCAAATTTGCAACTAAATCCAAAACCTCTACTCACCATTGCCTTACCCTACAATCACTCAATTGGCTAGAACTATCTAACCACCTAGACTATCTTCAACTTACCACCGCTCACAAATTAATATTCTACCCTGATAAATGCCCAGCCTTAACAAACTCCCTTCCCCCATACATCCCTAACAGACCTCTGAGATCAGAACACCAAATTTATATCTCTATCCACAAACCCAAACGTCCTGCTGGCCAGCTTCTTCTGTCTTTCTCTCTAGCCAAGAAATGGAACTCGCTCCCTCCTTCACTTAGGTCCATTCCTTACTCTGAAACCTTCAAGACCCAACTCTTCTCATACCTGTCATCCAAACGGAAATGTTCCTGCTTATACCCTACCTAAATCCTGGCAAAATTTCCCTATTACTATCCACTCTCCTTGCTCCTCTCTACCCTCAAACTATTATGTCCACTCTTGGAAAATAGTCTCTTTCTGATAACCTCTGAGCAAGCTACTTCGCTCATAAACAACTTCACTCATATAACTCCAAGTATGTAAATATTGTAAATATTACAGTATCTCTATTGTCAGCACAACTGCTTTCTTTATTTACCTTTTTAACTATAACATATGCATGCCAACTGCCCACTTTCTAATGTAAAATAACAACTGAAACCTTAAATCCTTCCACTTCTCAGTCGATCATACTGTGCAGAATGGAAATACCTGTAACCTGTCTTGCTATTATCTGTTTACTAAGTTTTTTTTTAATGTAAAATTTATGCAATACATTTTCCAACTATATGATTTTATACTTGTATTTTTACCTTTAACAGTTTGTAACCAGTATTGAATTGTATTGTATTTGCTTGTGGAGCTTTTCTCCCCGGGCCTCCACTGAAAATGGGCACGTTCTGGCCCAGTGGACTTCCCCGGTAATCAAACTGAAATAAATAAATAAATAAGATACTGAAAGATTGCACTTTGTTACTGCAATTAGTGTTTTTAGTTCTCAACTGATAGATTTAGTTAAATTGTATTGGTCTTATTTGGAATCTATCAAGGATTTTTCAGAGTGGGGGTATGGGGTACACCAGATATCTTATAAAAGACGTAAAAGTATCAAGGACTTTTTAGTTCATGGCAGATTTGTGGCCCTAGTGGATAATATTACAAGTGTCCCTTGCACTAAAGGTACAAAAAGTTGTGGAAAGTACAAATGTTGTAAATATATAGTTAACCATTTCCCTGTAATTAATGGTATAAGATTTGAGACTGGGGGGTGTTTAATTGTGAAACTCAGGGCATTGTATATGCCCTTAGTTGTCCTTGCCACAAGTTTTATATAGGAGAAAGTAAAAGCCGGTTTAAAGTCAGACTTTTGGAACATATAAGTGATATAAATAATGGGAGAGTGGAAAGACCTATATCAGAACATTTTAAATATTGCCATCAGGGTAATGTGAAAGGTTTACAAGCCACTATATTAGAACATGTTAAAAGGGATTTTTATGATGAAATTCAAGTGAAAAATAGATTATTATATAAGGAATCAGTTTACATTTTAAAGTATAACACATTGGTTCCGGATGGGTTAAACTTGGAATGCAACTGGAGAGTTTTCATTTAATTGTGTATAATTGTTTTATTGTGTAATTGTTTAATGATACAATTATGTCATGATTTTAGTATATTTAAGACAGGTATATTTTTTACTTGTTCATACTTCTTGAAGGCTGTGTAGCCGAGATCTCAGAGAAAAATAAACCTTCTTTGGATACTGGCTGGTCGTTGGTTAATACAACAAAAGCCTGCAAACTACTGTAAATTAACAGAAATTGTCACTATAGTGTCTGCTACCCAGGAGGTCCTCAAAGATGAGAAATAATGTAGCAAAAGTGAAAACTCAAGGAAATCGAAAGCATTGTGTTACAGTGAGTGTCGTGGTCATCTGTTGCTTTGTTAGACAGACAGAAGTGCAGTTTTGTTCAAATGTCCAGTTTATCAAATTGACATTTTATCAGATATTTGTTTTGTCTTAACAAGAAAGTGAGAATTATACTAGGGGTGTGTGTGTGTGGGGGGGGGGGTCGGATAAGAGTAAGGGTTAGGTAAGGGAGTAGATTAAGTGTGTGTTTGATTGTTAGTCTTTAGGGTTAGATTAAGGGATAGGTTTGTTGTCTGTGTGTGAGAGAGCTGACTTGTGCAGTTATAGAAAGATGCACATTTTGACTGGGGGCAGGGTTATTGTTAACACATATTACTAAGGTTGGCAAAGTCATATAATCTTAAATGTTGGAGGCAGAGGGGTTTACTTGGGTAATGACTTTTCATTACAGACATGAACTAACAAACGTTTTTTTCCATAAGACTTTGTAGAGAAATGTAAAGGTCTTTCTGGTTATTTTATACTGCATTACTTTGAGGTTTGTATTCATTTAGATTAAAAACTTGCACAGATACATGACAGGCTCAAGATGAACTGGCACAAAATATTTAGGGGTGGGCAAAGGTGGCAAGGGAACAATCAGCCATCAACAAATCTAGAAGGGTAAACTATGAGCATTCAAGGGAGAAATGTCCTGCTGGTGCAGCATCATATTACAGCTGGGGAGTGTGTTATAACCCCACCACCCTGTGGAAGCCTTCTAAGCTCCACAGTTGCTACCTTCAGGAGGTATTTGTATACTTCTGCACATGCACGACTTCCCAACTGAATAGTATACCTTTGTGGCATAGAGCTTGCCAGGTTGTTAATGTTGCTGTTGTAATAAGACTAGGCTTCCTCCCTCCTCTCAATATGAATGAGCACACATCAACAACTTACTCTCATCCTGCCTGCTTGGCCCCCGCTAATATCCATGCCTCTAATCAAGCATGTGTTATCTGGAGTGCAATGAGGACTTTATCCCTCTGCATTATGGGCCCACTACATATATGTATTGTTTTTAACAATTTTCACTCACTGTAATATTATATAAATTGCTCAGTTCCTACCTTCCCTTAAACCTAACTCATTGTCCTGAACATTGTTCAGCATGCATTGTGTCCACAAATTCCATTTATTTTCTTAAAATATGCTTCTTCACTTTTCTAAAGATCCTCCTTCCAGTTGTTTTAACTCCTTTAGAATTGTTGAATTTTGCAGTATTGTTAGTTTAGATTTCTATTTCCATTTTCTAGTAATTGCACTTTTGCAGCCAGTAGCATTGAACATAGTAAGACTGTACTACATCTAGGCAATTTAGCTCCTATATCCCAGCTGAAAAGAACAATTTCCTTAGTTACTACCATTTGTTTCCCCCAACATTTTTGTTAAAGTACTCTAAATAATTTTTTAAATCTTTCTTCTCGTAGATTCCCAGAAAATGTGTTACTAGTTAACTCCTTCCTTCACTATTACATCTTCAACATTTGTTGTCTAAGGAAAAATCCTCTGACATCTACTTAGGGTATAAAAATACATGTTAAGTTGTCATTCTCGCCTTCATTCTTGCTGGATGGGTTCGGAGCCGATCCTCGGCTCCGACTCGGCCTATACTATAGCTCGAGAGCTATTTTTACCGGCTCGAGGCAGCCCTATATCCCACAATGCCATGCGCTAACTCCCAGATCTCATTTGCCGCTTCGCTGCGAGGTTGCGTTTTTACCGACTCAGGTCAGTGTAAAAACTGTTTTTTTCTTTTTGTGAGGACTTTTAAAATTTTAAGGTTAGTTTTCCCTATCTGTTCATTATCTTACCCTTAAAGCTTATTAACAGTTTTCGTTAAGCCTCCCCCCCTCCTTTAGTCAAATTGATAAACGGGCCTTCGGGCTTTAGTTTTTCTATAGTTATCCCTATAGTTTGCCCTTATTGAGTGGGTGTGTGTGTGTTTTTCTAGTCCGCCCTTTAACTTCTCCCCTTGTGTGAGTGTTTGAGTGAGTTGTGTGTGCTGACTGTGTTAGATTGTTAGTGTCCACTATAATGTCCAAAGACACTAAAGTCTCAGGATTCAAGAAGTGTGACTCGTGCTGTCAGAAGAGGTCTCTGACAGACGGTCACACTTCTTGCGTTTATTGCCTGGGACCCTTGCACCTGCAGGACTCTTGTTCCGTTTATCACGGATTTAGTCCAAGAGTCCTGCAGGAGCGCCGCAATAAGCTAATTTTGAGGGGCTTATTGAAGCCTGATGACTCCCCGTCTAAGTCTGGCTTGGGGAAGTCGTCCAAGCCCGCCAAACCCTCGGCTCGAGTTCTTGAGTCGACGTCTGGTGGAACCGAAAGTGCTCCGACATCGGCTCCAGTCAGATCCGATGCGAGCAAGACTTTGCCCGCTCCAAAACCCGTATCGGAGCCGACAACAGCGCGCAAGCGCTCTAGGTCACCCTCCATAGAGTCCATTCGTTCGGCTCCAGGATCGCCCTTACTGTCGGAGCGGAGTCATAGGACTCATTCCTCCAGGTCTTCCAGGCTGTCCGATCATGACATTGAGAGGGTGGTCAGTAGACTCCTGAAGTCTCAGGCACTGGCCCAAATACTCCAAAGCCCATCTCACCAGACTGTGGCTCCCTCGGTGCCAATTTTGATTCCTCCTCCGACTCTTCAGTTGAGCTCGGAGCCGGAGTTTGTCGAAACCGGGACCTTACCCACGTCGGAGCCAATACTACCACCTTCGGCCCCGGCGTCGTCGGCTCCGACCTCTTCATTGGTGCCATCCGTGGAGAGGTCCGGGCGCCGGGACTCCATCGTCAGCTCCGAGGGGGCGAGTGGCATTGGACCCTTGTCCGACCCCGTTCTCCCTCTCGGAGCATCGGCGCTGGTTAGTTCAGCCCCGACATCATTCTCGGAGCCTTCTCTGTCGGCGCCGGGAGCGGTCCTGGTATCCTCGGAGCCAGGACTTTCTTCTGTGCCTGATAGGGGAGCCTTTAAGGTGATGAGGAGCATGCTGGATCCGGTGTCCACTCCAAGGTTGGTTCCTTCAGCTCCTCCCTCTACAGTGCCTGTTACGGTCTCTGGTCATCCTCTGGCAATTGATAGCAGAGATCCAAAGCATAGGGTACCCACTTTGGGTGTCTCTTCGTCCGAGGCCTCCCCTGAAGCTTCAGGGGAACCCCCTAGGAAAAGAAAGTGCAAGAGGAAGCACGTAGACTCTCCCGAGTCTATCACTTCGGACACCGACTTGGATGAGTCGGAGGGTTCCCCGAGATCCCCCTCTGAGGATGTCTCCTTTTCAGACATCCTAGAGATCCTGAAACAGAGGGGGAATTGGTCCACCCTCAAACCCTCCGAGGACGAGTCAGTTTACCTTGACGCTTTTGGGTCTCGCCCTTCCACCTCCTGGGTGTCCCCTCCTTTTGACCCACTGATGGAAGTAGTGGCCAGAAAGGGGTGGGCAGCTCCTGAATCGATGGAACCTACCCCTAGGAGGCCTTCTAAATTTATTTCTGCTCCAGTAGACAAACCATTTCTGACCAAAGGTGTATCGGTAGATGCTATGGTGGTAGCAGCCGCCACTAAGAAGGAATTAGCTGATCCTTCTGTACCTGTTCATCCTCCTAATAAAGAGTCCAGGACTATGGACAGGTACGGTAAGCGGACATTTGCTTCAGCGACCTTTGCCATGCGGTTGCTGAACTATTTATGTCATTTCACCCGCCTTCAGAGAGATTTGCTCAAAGAACTGGGTGAAACCATACAGGATCCTTCTGCTGCGGGGTATCAGGACAAGATTAACTCCCAGCTGGCTACCCTGAATTCCATTGCCAACTCTTCTATGCGGCTTATCTCTTATGCAGCCGATGGAACGAGTAGGGCCACAGACACAGGTGTTGTGTTAAGACGTCACGCCTGGATGCGACTCTGTAATTTTGCTGATCCCTTCAAGGCATCCTTCACCAACACTCCCTTTGATGGTTCAGAGTTGTTTGGACCTCAGGTGAAGAATACCCTCACCAGGTGCGAGCAAGATGGTAAGACGCTCTCTGCCGTGGGAGTCCACTTTTCCACACCATCTAGACCATACCCTAAAGGTCAGAAGGGTGGAAAGATGTGGTTCCGCAAACCACAGGGAGTTGCGCCTGCGGCACATAGTGAACTTCCCCCCAGAGGCAGAGGGGGGAACAATAATAGACGCCGCCCCAGGGGCAGAGGGGGTCCACAGATCCAGGGTTCCAGGGAATCCTTCCCTGACCAACCCTTTCAGCATCCCTGAAAAGCTGCCCGACTGTCCACCTTCTGAGGCAGTCGGGGGAAGATTATCTCTGTACCCAGATACCTGGCAATCCCTCTCTCAAGACAAATGGGTACAGTCGATCATATCCGAGGGTTACAAAAGCCCCTTCATTTCCCCTCCGATCCAACCGCCAAGACCTCTCCCAGACGTACCACCCGGACAAGGGGGTCAGGCACAGCTAGAGATAAAAAAGCTGTTAGAAAAAAGAGTCATCCAGGCAGTCCCAGCAGACCAGCTAAGATCCGGAATCTACTCCTGGTTCTTTTTGGTAACAAAAAAGACAGGAGACTGGAGACACATTTTGGACCTCAGCAGACTGAACAAGTCTGTGCAGAAGACAAAATTTCGGATGGTAACGCTGCAGTCCATTCTGCCCTTCTTGGGCAGAGACAACTGGATGTGCTCGTTAGACCTTCAGGACGCGTACTATCATGTAAAGATACACAGGTACTCCAGGAGGTTTCTCCACTTCCGGCTGGGAGCCAGTCATTACCAATTCAGAGCCCTGCCCTTTGGTCTCACCACAGCCCCCGGGTGTTCACCAAATGTTTGGCAGTGGTCACGGCTCACCTGAGACAAAAAGGATTCCAGGTGTTTCCATATTTAGACGACTGGCTCATTACCGCTACCACCAAGCAGCATCTTATCATAGCCAGGGATTACACCATTCACATTTGCAACAAACTAGGTATCTCCATACATTTCGCAAAATCCTCCTTGTCGCCTTGTCAATGTATAAACTTCATAGGCGCCGTGTTAAACACCACAGAAATGTCTGCAACCTTACCACCTCAGAGAGTGACAGACATACGGCGGAATGTTCAGTTTCTGTTTCAGTCTAACAGAATTTAAGTCACGTTAGTACTGAAAACATTAGGCCTCATGGCAGCGTCGATTCTCCTTCTCCCTTTAGCCCGCTTCCACGTGAGAATTCTCCAGTGGATAATTTTTTCTCAGTGGTCCTTTCAACAGCTCCCATTGACTCACAACATTTTGATAACCCCAACTTGCAAAAAACACCTCTCCTGGTGGATGGTCTCCCCTCAACTTCTTCAGGGCAGACCCTTTGTTCTTCCCCCTCCAGTTGCCACAGTGACAACGGATGCCTCCCTGATCGGGTGGGGGGGTACTATCAGGGCAGGACTGTCCAGGGCACATGGCAACAATTAGAATGCCACCTGCACATAAATGTCGTGGAGATGAGAGCAATGCTTTTATCGTTGCAAGCCCTTCAGGACTCTCTTCCCACGGGGACTATAGCAGTTCAAACGGACAATATGTCTGTAGTGTGGTACATAAACAAGCAGGGCAGAACAAAGTCCTACCCCCTATGTCAAGAAGCACTCAGACTTTGGCAGTGGGCGATCTCCTCTCAACGGTTTTTGATAGCAACGCACATCCCTGGGAGGTCCAACGTCATAGCGGACAGACTGAGCAGAACAATTTTCATGCCTCATGAGTCGTCTCTAAATCAGACGGTAGCAGAGAGAATTTTCCAGAAGTGGGGCCAGCCTTGCTGCGACCTTTTCGCAACACCTCAAAACAGCAAGTGCCTCGACTTCTTCACACTCTTCCCTCTTCCAGGCCACCCCCCCCCCCCAGAGACGCTCTTGTCCACGATTGGCCTCGGGGTCTTCTATATGCTTTTCCCCCTTTTCCGTTGATTCCGCAGTTAATTCAGAAAGCAACCGCATTGAGATCCAAAATTATCCTCATTGCTCCGTACTGGCCTCGACAAGTATGGTTTCCGTTCCTGCACCGTTATCTACTGGAACAGCCCTGGCATCTGGAACCATTTCCAGACCTTTTGACCCATCTGACGGGCAAGCTGCACCAGTCTCTTCAGTCCCTCAACCTCACAGCTTGGTTGCTCCACTTCCAACCATAGCCAGGCTTCCCTTTATTTCTCTTCCTGTCCGTGATATCATTCTTGCCTCCCATAAGTCCAATACTAGGAAGGCTTATGCGAGTAAATGGAAGCGTTTTTCGTTCTGGGCAGAAGCTAGGTCCTTAGATCCTTTTAATGCACCAATTCATAAAGTGCTAGATTTTCTGGCGGAGCTTTTTCATTCAGGGTCGTCGGCCACTATCAGAGTACAACTAGCGGCCATTGCCAATTTTCATGTAGGGCTCTTGGAAACCAATATTATGTCCCATAAACTCTGTAAAGCTTTCCTCAAGGGCATCTTCTTGCTCAGACCTCCCATTAAGGATCCTCCTCCACAATGGGATCTAAATTTGGTGTTAACTTCATTAATTCTCCCTCCCTTTGAGCCTGCAGCTTCTTGTTCCCTCAAGCTTCTCTCTTGGAAAACTCTGTTTTTGGTGGCTATAACATCTGCCAGAAGGGTGTCGGAACTTCAGGCCTTGTCTGTCCCGTCCCCCTTATTTGGTTTTTCATAAAGACAGGATAGCTCTCAGAATGAATCCTTCCTTTCTACCAAAAGTTTCTTCTGAATCAAATCTGAACCACACTATTGACTTGCCTGTTTTCTTCCCAAATTACTCAAACGGGGCTGAACAGAAACTACATTCCTTGGATGTTCATCGTCAACTGCGGTATTATCTAGACAGGACAAAACAATTCAGAAAGTCAGAACAGCTCTTCCTCTCTTATGCTGAAGGAAAGAAAGGACTTCCAGTATCAATGTTAACTCTTTCCAGATGGTTAGCATCCATCATTACCTTTGTCTACGAGTTGAGACACAAACAACTTCCTTCAAGACCTAAGGCTCATTCAACCAGAGCAATATCAACCTCAACAGCCTTTCAAGCAAGGTTACCATTAGATGCCATTTGTGCAGCAGCTACATGGGCTTCTCAACATACTTTTATTACCCATTGCAAACTTGATATAGCCTCCAGAAATAGAGCTGACTTTGGTTCCACTGTACTCAGGAGTCTGTTCTGTTGAGCCACCCAGGACCAAGGTGCTAGGGACGCTGTCCCATCCAGCAGGAATGAAGGCGAGAATGACAACTTAACATTAAGAAGTTATGTACCTACCATAACGTTCCATGTTAGCTGTCTTCTTCTCGCCTTCTTTCTTGCGTCCCTCCCTCCTGCCTCCTAGCCTGGACAGACTTGAAGGTCTCTGAGTCCTTTTCTTTCATGATACATAGTTATTCAGGGTTACCCGTATCATGAGTGTTGCCAGCAGGGAGACCGTATTTTTATATAATGGCTTATTTTTTGGTAACAATAAAACTATACTATGTGTTAGCTGTCAACGAGATCTGGGGAGTTAGCACATGGTATTGTGGGATATAGGGCTGTCTCGAGCCGGTAAAAATAGCTCTCGAGCTATAGTATAGGCCGAATCAGAGCCGAGGATCGGCTCCGAACCCATCCATCAAGAAAGAAGGCGAGAAGAAGACAACTAGCATGGAACGTTATGGTAGGTACATAACTTCTTAATATGCAAACACTTCTGTGCAGAATCCTAAACCTTCTGAATTTGTTGCGTACTTGTGAGCTGTACAGATTTCTTCCCATTGTTCCTTTGTAATTTTGCCTTGTATTCTCTTTTCCACCCTCATCTGATTGATTCTCAAAATTGTGTTTTATATTCATTTTGTTATACCATAAAAATACCTGAAATTGTCTCCAGGTACACTAACAACATTGAAGTATCCTTTTCTGCTTTTATCAAGTACAAAATAATGTCATCTCTGAATAAAGCTCATTAGTTATATCCTTAAATTTTTATACCCCTTATTTTCCATACTTGTGGCTCTAAATGTAAAACAGGTGACAAGACAGGAGATGATATCCTTGCTTGGTTCATTTGTTCAATTACAGCTTGTCAGAGAAGCACCCATGCATCATAATTCTTGCTTCCGAACCTTCACACGGCCTCTTTATTAACCCTATTATTCTATGAGAGAGCACAGATGCTACTATTGTCTTACTCTTAAAATCACAACCAACTGTTGAATGCAATCTGTGCATCAAGACTCTCCAGCAGTAGCCTTTTCTTTTCTTACACTCCGATTCCCCTGGTCACAGCTGTTCTTTTAACATTGTCAAATGTTTGCTACCCCTCCACAAAACTGCATTGGTCTGTATTAATCAATTTTGGTAACATTTTTGCCATTCTCTTTGCTAATATAGACGTCAGCACTTTATATAATCATGGTTTAAATCAAATTGGGTATATAAGCCATTTCCTCTTTTAGAAATACAGCCACCTGTGCTTTCTTAGCAAAAGGATTCTTCTACTTGGAGTTGATGAAGCGGTAACCCTGCGAACGCACTAATCATTATCAATAAATCTTTTTGTTTTTACATTTTTGGTGGCTGTGTTGGTGTAATCACATTTTGTTTTCATTTACCTCTGCTTTCTTCCAAGATGGTGGTATTTCCCCCTCTTTTTAAAATATTGCTAAACAAAGTATTCTAGATGTTCATCCTTCACACTACTGCAATGGGCTTTAAGCTATGTGGGTTGTGCCTTGCCCAGGACACAGCAACCGTCCAGCTTTCAAGCGTTCTGGCTTCCTCCCACGCTTCCAATCTGGCTGATGATTGGTCACCCCTGAGGAGGGAAAATCAAGAGTCAGAATAGAAAATCTTCAATACTTCCTTACCATCTCATGACAGAGCAGCAGCCAGCACTTCAGCTCCTTTTCTGACAGATAAATCTCTTTGGGGGAACACTTCCACACAGTTTTATTATATGTTTATATTGTGTGTGTGTGTGTGTGTGTGTGTGTGTGTGTGTGTGTATATATATATATATATATATATATATATATATATATATATATATATAGGTTCATAGGTAGATAATAGGCTATCTGCCCTAGGGCATTTATAAGCCTAGCCAGAGTGTATTTGGCTTCTGCCTCCCTATTAGATTAGCCTACTGTGTCTCTGTAAAGTAGGTCACAGAAGGTACCCTTTTAAGATTAGTTTACTGTGCCTCTATCTAGCAGGGACACAGAAGAGATCCCAGGGGTGAATTTGCGATTTCCCATCCACGCATCCAGATTTCGCTTGAAGAGGGTCAGCGAGGGGCTATGTCTAACATGAATTGGGATTCTATTCCAGAGTGAGGGGAGCCTCTGGGAAATGAATCTGTCCCTCCAGCATGTCGTTTTTATTTTTGTGCTGAGGTTTAGGTCCCTGGAGCGTGTAGCTCTAAGGGACTTGGATTTTTGAGGTGGGGCATGTCCATTAATTCTGGGTTTGACATGGCTTTGTGTGTCAGGCATAGATCGCCTCTGAGTAGGCGGTAAGCAACTGAGTAGCGCTGGAGTTTCTTTAGTCGAGCTGCATAGGACATCTGTTTGTAGCCCATGATCCCCTTGATGAGGTACTTTTGGGGTCTCTCCAGTTGCTGCAGGTGTCGGGTAAGGTACAACCCAAAAGGGGCATTGTATTCAATTATGGGCCTGATGAGTGATGAGTAGAGGGGCACAATGACCTCTCTTGATCTAGATGCAAACCCTTTCATGATAAATTGGGCTATATAGAAGGTCTTTCTAACCACTTTGGCGACGTGATTATCAAAGGAGAGATTACTATCTACGTTGGTCCCCAAATCTCTAATTACTTCTTCCGTACTTAATGGATTACCACCTATGTGGCAATTTGTGGGCTCCTTGTTTTTCCCAAAGGGGATGACTATGCACTTTTTAGCATTTAGCTTGAGGCCGTGGCTCTGGCACCAAGCATCCGTCTCTGTGAGACCCTTTTGGAGGATGCTTGTGTCAGCTGGAGATTCGATTATGGCCCCCAGTTTGCAGTCATCTGCGAACTTTGTCAGCCATAATCCCCCCGTGTTAGCCTGACCCTCAGAGAAGTATATACCGAACAAGGGAGGTCCCAGAACTGAGCCCTGTGGGACGCCACTTGTAACTGGTTTGGATTCGGACATGGCACCTGCGATTCTGACCATGTGGGTTCTATCTCTGAACTAGTTTGCAACCCATCTTGTGATATATGGGTTGATATTTAAGCTGGTAAGCTTATTTATGATGCCCTAGTGGGGTATTTTGTCGAAGGCTTTTGCGAGGTCCAGGTAGGCTGTGTGGACTACCTTGCTCTCATCTATGGCTTTGGTAACTGTTTCAAAGAAATCAACTAGGTTTAAGAGGCAAGATCTGCCCTTAACAAAGCCGAATTGGGTAGGGTCCAGTGTCTGGAGGCTCCCAATGTCTTTGTTTATGAGTTCCATGATAATACGCTCCATAGCTTTACAGACCAGACTAGTCAGGCTTATGGGGCGATAGTTTCTGGGGTCCGTTGTGGCACTACCTTTGTGGAGTGGGACCACTGTAGCTGTACACCATTCTTTGGGTACATATCCTGTAGTAAGGCTAAGTTTGAACAGTGACTTAATGTGAGGGTTCAGTTCTTCTTGGAGCTCGTGTAAGACACAGCCTGGGACACCATATGTATATGTAAAAAAATGTTTACTTTTAATTTTCTTTAGCAGATCTGACCCTTTAAGAAACCTGACATTTCTTCAGTATAGGAAGTTTCCTATCATGGACCACCATTTTTAGCTTTGGCTAATTTAGAGAGCTTATTTTGTGATGATATTTATTATGTATGTAAACTTTTTTATGTTTTATGAAAAGTTTTCTTTGGAGAAGTGTTTTCATTTAGGCAGGGAACTCTACGGTAAAGTATTACTTGTGTTTACTCTGTGAGAACTTGCCTGCCATTAATTTCTGCAGACTGATTTTGTTGTACTGGGTTTTCTGATAGAAGTATTGTATGCTGATTATGCATTACAGTGTTTTGGGGGCATTTTATTTGTGTGCAAGTGTAAGTTTGCTGTTTGTACAAACTATTTGACAACTTAGCTTTTGATCAGCTCATTCCAGAGCTGTTAGCACATCCAAATCATCATCCTCAGTCACAACATGGATAATTAATTTTGCTTCTGCTGGTCTGACTTCTGTGATTCCTGGAGAGAAAAAAAACAGCCTATCAAAGTGCCCTTGTAAATTCTGTGAGATCAGTCTTCATCTCAGTAGTAGTCAGCAGTTGTTCCTTAGACCACTCACTTACGTCTCTGGCTTCCAGTGGTGTACTCCTTTCAGCTGCATCATCTTTAGCTATTCCAGTGTCTGAACTGAGTGAAGGAGAACCATCTTTACTGGGACACAGAGGTTTTCCAGTGAATTCTGCAGGATGTGTCCAGGAGAAGACAGACTTCTTGATGGGTCAGACATTTCTTCTCCAAGTCTGTCACTGCAGATACCTCTAATGAAAAAACAAAAAGTTAAAACACTGTCTATCACAAGACATGGTATCTGTGAGAAAAGATGATTTTCTTACCTTAGCCAAAAAATTGTTGCAGTAATCTTGGTACCCTGTATTGAGTACCTGTTAACCAGCTCAGTCAAAATCCTGCTGAGGAAGATATGTCAGATGATTCAGACATAGATTGAGGTAGAGCTTCATTTCCTTTAGATTCTCTAACCCAAAATTCTATTGATAGAAAAACTTGGTCCTCCTCACATCCTCCTCTGGAGGTATTTTCTGTTTCTCAGATTATTGCCAAGATGAATGAGACATGTTTTAATAGCGCAAATGGATTCTCTCCTTGATTTGAGGAGATGTTATAATATGCTGTCTTATCCTATTCTTATACCTCCACTAGTAACAAGCTTGGAAGTGGTAGGTAAGCTGCCGGTAACATCTCTTATTCACATACTTCCATTCCCAGTGAATCAGGTAGGCTTTACAAGGTTTCTCAGACTTATCAACACTTGTATTCTAATCCTATGTCTGATTCTGCAGCTATTTTGCCACCTAGAGCCGAAGGTAATAGCCTTCAGGATCACCCAATCCTTCCCTGCAGAGGAGAACATTTTGGACGAATTTGCTGAGATATTTTTTTCTTCTTCCACTTCAGTGGATATAATTATCTGTCCAAAAAGCAAAAGTTTTAGTTTTTTTTATAGATAGTTGAGAAATGTACCTACCACTCTTCCCCCTGAAGGAAGGACCTATCTTAATTTCCTTATTAACAACATGTCTCTAGTATCTCCTCATACTTTAAATAATGCGTGACTGTACACATACTGTGTCTTGGACCTCTGAGTCTATCAGACCTGTGGTATGCCTGGATATGTAACCAAAGCTTTTTTTAATGACATAAAATCCGAAATTTTGAATTCAGCTGTGATTAAGGAGGTTTTATTGGGCCCATCTGCTTCTCTGGTCCTCATTATAGTGTCAGAGGGAAAATAATTCATGCAGTTTCTAAGTTATTCTGGCCCCCCCACTTACAAATTTCACAGATCATCTTTCATGTCTGAGAAACTGAATAGGCATGTCTTCTCAAGTCAAACAGGGAATTGGTAAGAGGTGGCAGAAGGGGATCAAGCAAAAGCAAGGATCCTTTTTCCTAGTAAGGAACAGTCGGCCTCTTCAGCATAATTATGCCAACATTCTTTCTCCCTCACTCCCCTTCTATCTCAGTCTCTCAAAAATCTGTCCCAACTGGCTTTGTACATGCTTATTTGACAGCAGTGCATGACAGACTCATGGGTATTATAGGTTTAGGAGGAATACAGTTGGCACTGGGTACAAAACCCTCTTTTCAGGTGAGCTCCTCCCCACTTTCCGAACCAAAATAATTTTTTCCTTAGTGGTTTATACAGTGCCTAGCTCCAGTCATATCTCTTTGCAGACTGAGTGGTACGCTGTCTTTTATCCTGTTATTTAGATGTGTTAGTTATCTTTGCAGAGTCTTCACTTATATGTCAAGAGCATGTAACAGATTTCATCTCTTCTGACCAGTCTGGGATTCCAGATAAATATTCAGAAATCCTCTTTGACTCCATCATACAGGATTATCTCTCTAGGAATGTCTTATAGATACTGTATTGCAAAAACCTTTTTGAAGTAGGTGATGGTAGATTTTTATCAGGAAACCTTCCTGAATTTTGCATGTCAGTCTCGGTCTTCAGCCAGAGAGTTTTTAAGGATTTTGAGGGTCATGACTTCTGTATTTTTCATGATTCCTCTCTGCAGGTTGCATGAGAAAGAGTCATTGATATTGTAAAAAAAAAAACATGGACCCTGTACTTGGATCTTCTAGATTTTCAGATGCCAATCTTGCATTTTATAATAAAGGAACTGCATGGTGAAGACTACAGAGAGACAAAATACAAGTCTCCCCTTTTCTCCATAAACTGTAACACAATATGCCCCAGAAGAGACCTCAGATGTCCTTTCTTGGATCAGTGTTGCAGAATCCCAGTACTGATGGATTATCTTACAAAGGTAACCTGACATCCAGTCAGCTGGCGTACCAAAGCCAAAACCTTCCTGATGCGCCAAACTTCTGGCATTTCAGATCAATGGATGTATGGGCATAAGACCCCCAGATTAGCATTACACCAGTCTGAATGCAGGATCTTTACTCCCATTGGTCATTGCTGCTACCACTGCTTTACTCATTCAAATAAGTACTCTTTTGGGAAATTTTCTTGTTCTCGCTTTATATAAGATTTGTTTATGTTACCAAAGAGAGGAAAGTGCAGTTGTGGTAGGCAGATCCCTTATAAAGACCTCCACTCCTGTTTGTTTGTGTCTGTTTTCTTTTGGGGGGGAGGGCTGAGCACTGTTACAGAAATTGTAAAGTCTTCCAGTTGCTCTTTGCAAAAACCATCTGAAACAGACTTTCCTCCCTAAATCCTTATATAGAGACCCAGTGTCTGAAGTGCCTTGCACACAGCAAAATGGCAGAACCCTCAGTCTCAGATGCACTTTTCGTACCCAGAAAAAAGATCAAGAGATGAAGGCCTGAATCTTGCTACCCAATCTAATTCTGATATTCTGACTGAGATGTAGCATGAATCCATGGTATGTCTGACTCTCAGATGCCTGCTACCAAGACTTCAACAGAGGCCAGTATGGTGTCTGCTTCCTGCACGTCCAACAAGACTCAGACTACCAGGATGGTAGAAAAGGGTGACTATGCATATGCCTGTGTACTTGGATGTGGAGATGTATTGAGGGTGAGAGGTGTAAAGTAGGTAGCGGGGGAAGAGGACTGAATTCTGAAACTCTGGTTGGGTGTTGGACTTCAGCGGCTCAGATTCCAGAAGTTGTAATTACAGCAGGGACTACATTCAAACATCTACTGTTATTGTAATGTAATAACACAACTGTGCTATTCACCTTCACATTTTGTCCTCTGTAGCAATTGATCTCTGTCCCATTTGATCAAATGGCTTAACCATTACATCACATTTGCTTGAGTCCCTATCCGATGCTGCTTAATAGGGTATATGAATTCCTACTCTTCCTGTATATTTTACACCTCCAGCATTTGCTGTCTAGCTGAGGAAAAATTCTCTGGAGTCTGCTTGAGGTATAAAAATATCTATGTAAACATTTCCAAGCAAAAATCCTAAATCTTCTAGATTTTGTTGCATATTTGGAAGGCATACATATATCCTTCTATTGTTTCTTTGTGAATTGCTTATCCAATCTCTCTTCCCAAAAATTTCTAACCTCCTCTGATTGATTCTTATAGTTATGCTATATTTTATATGCTGTATTAATTCCTTTTTAATGGCAACTTCTGTTCTAGAGTCTAGTAAAAACCTTACTAGTGCTGGTCTATCGTTTAGGACCCCCGTCTTTATTTCTCTTTGCCTATACTCTGATATCAATCATTGATAGGGAAGGCAGTCTCTAAATTGCAGTCCAAATAAATTCTTGGCCTTTTCCCATTCTATTACCTTTCCCGCTCTAGTTATTTGCTCCCAATACCTTGGTTCCTTTGCCAGTTTTCTCCAATAAATTCCAGCCCCTTCTTGCCTATTGCCTGTATCCCTAATTGCAGTCATCCCTATCGGCAGAATCTCCTTTCTCCATTGCCGTGTTGGCTTAGTTCTTAGAATACTTTCTGCTACTTTATGGATATAATATTCTCTATGATTATTGTTATTCTCCTTAAAGGCTTGCATCCAAAATACCAGTCTCTCCTTGTTTCCTGAACTTCCCCTCTGTTTCATCATCATTCCTTTCGACTTTGAATTACAGTTTTCTACTTGCACTATGTATAGGAGCCTTAATGGTGTAGCTCTGAAATACCCTTTCAAATTGGGTAATCCCAGTCCGCCCTGTTCTACTGAAAGAATCAGCTTATCCCACTTGACTCTTGCCATCTTCCCCTCCCACATAAAGTCCTTCAGCTCTTTATTAATTGCTATCCACAACTTTTCCTCTGGTTGATAAACATATGCCTGATCTGTGTACAAGACTAAAGGGTTTAAAAACATTTTTGACTGCTTGTATCTTACTATCCATATCAATATAACAGAGCTTCCATTTTCTCACTTTTTGTATTATCTTTTGTTTAGTCTCTTCCCACATATCCTTAGCTGCCACACTGGAATCGTTTATAATCCATACTCCTAAATATTTAATTTTATCATGTCCACATAAATATGGAAGTTGATGAATCAGTTTGTGTATGGGTATGTAATTTACTACTATTGCCATTGTTTTAACTTCATTCATTTTGTATCCCGAAAAGATTTTGAAACTGTCTCAAAATGTTTAGCGGGGGGGGGGGGGCATCCCCCCACAATAGCGATTTCAAGGTCCTGCATTTTCGCTCATGTGAGCGTTCGATATTTAGAACTTTCGGTGTTCTAACATAGACCCGTTTTCTTTGCCAGTGGATCTAAATATAATGCAAACAAAGGGGAAAGAGGGCACCCGTGCCTGGTTTCTTTGTTCAATCAGAAATTATCAGAGAGGACCCCTCCCACTTTAATTTTTGCCTTTGTTCTCTCATATAGCCTCCTAATCAACCTTATACTTTTTTCAGAAAATGCAAATGCTTCCATTGCCCATGATGTCCCAGTTTACTCTGTCAAATGCTTTCTCTGTATCAAAACCCAACAACAACAATGGTATTTTTGTACATTCTGCTTCCATCTGGATCATCAGTGCTCTGTTAATGTTGTCAAATGTTTGCCACCTGTCCACAAAACCACATTTATCCATATCTATCAGTTTTGGCATTACTTTTGTCAAACTTTTAACCATTATAAACATGAACACTTTATAATCATGGTTTAGTATTGAAATGGGCCTGCATGAAGTTGGGGCTGATGGATCTTTACCCTCTTTAGGTTTTACAGATACCACTGTTTTTTTTTCCAGGATATTGGTACTTCTCCTCCTCTTGTAATACCATTAAACAAAATCTTCCAGGTCTTTATCAGTTTTTTTTCCATTCTAGCTTCCAAACTTACACAGGAATACCATGTATTCCTGGAGACTTTCCTGTTGGTTGGTTATACATCACAATTTTTATCTCATCTCCTCCTCTCCTAACCATTAGTAATTGAACCTCATCTACCTCTAACCTTGGCATATTTAATTATTTCATAAACATTTCCATTTGTACCTTTTATTGATTTCCATATCTCTCTGCTTTATGCAGACTTTCATAGAATTTCCAAAATGTTTCTAGTACCTCTACAGAATCTCGTTACTTTCCTTGTTATAGGCTCCCTAAAGTTGGCGACAGCCCTTTCTAGTTTCTGTTGCCTGAGTCATTGTGCTAAAAGTTTTTATGCTTTACTGTTGTTATGAAAAAACAGCTGCTTAACAGCAATCTTTCTAAACTCGTGCATATTATCAAGGTAGTCCCTTATTTTCTCCTTAACATTCTGCAGTTGATCCTCCTCTTGTTCTGTAGGATTCCCCTTATTCTGGAATACTTTAACATTTGTCAGTCTCTCCAAATAATTCTTGTTACTTCTCAACCATAGCTTCCTTTCTTTTATTACCACCCTATTTTTAAACTCCACCCTAATTTTATCCCACTCCCTAGCTATATTTTCAGAAGAAATTTCTATCTTGTCTAATAGCATCTGAATAATCTTTACTACCCATTCTTTAATTCCTCTCTTTTCAACAGATAGGTGGGAAAGCGCCAGTGTCTCATTTTTATTTCATTACCCTGTGTTTTTATTGGCGCATGATCTGCAATAGTTATTGGGTGTGTATCAAGACCTTCAATTAAATGCACATGTTCCTGTGAAATGTAAATTCTGTCTAGCCTAGCCCAGTTTTTATATCTTGGGGAATAATGTGTAAATTCATTCCGAACTCCTGTTACTGAATTCACATCTTCCATGCCAAATATTTTCATAAATTTCTTCAAAAATCTACACTCCTTTGTTATACTTTCCCTTCTGTCCCCCCCAACACATTTTCACTGTTGCAAATTACATTCCAGACTCCACCTATAAGTAATATTCCTTGCTGAAAACTGATTGTAGTCCACCTAAAACTGATATAATGGTGCTTAAGAAAATTCTGGGAGAAATACATGCCAGTGTAATCTTCATCCCTTGCCAGTAGCCCCTTAGCACTGCAAATCTGCCATTGTTTATTCATTTATTTGTTTGTTTGTTTGACAATTAACTGAGTTATTCCGACTCTGGGCAGCAGAGCCCTTTTTTCAGTGGAGACCTGAGGAGAAAAGTTCCACAGATAAACAAATACAAAAATAAAACATCATACAGTATTAATATACAAGTGTATATACACAGGAGAAACAGAATACAACTTATGAATGAACATGTTGGAATACAAGAGTAATATGCATAAATTAAGTATATAAAATATAATATAAAAAGTTAGATTATGTCTAACAATTATCATCAGAGAGAAATTAAAGGTTGGTAGGATATCACAAAGGCCTTAAATGAGTAGTTGTGGTAAAGTGTGAGAACTGAGGGGTGGTTCAAAATTTAGTTATAGTAGCATCACCCAGATATTGCTGTGGCAGTCAGGTTTACAAAGGAATTCTATTCCCACTTAGATAAATTATAGATCTAGAAGTTGGATTTGGAGTTGGCTACTTTCACTGTGTGGGTTCTTTCAGTGAGCCATTGGCCACCCACCTTGTGACATAGGGATTTATGCCCAGTCTAGTGAGTTTATCTATACTTCCAGAGTGGGGGATGGTGTCGAAAGCCTTGGAGAGGTCAAGATAGGATGTGTGCACTACCTTACCCTCGTCCACGGCTCTGGTGACTGCTTCAAAGAAGTCAGTCAGGTTTAGGAGACACAACCTTCCTTTTACAAACCCAAACTGAGTGGGGTTCAGAGTTTGGAGGTTACCAATGTCCTTGTTTATAAGCTCCAAGATGATACGTTCCATGACCTTGCAGACCAGGCTCATCAGGCTAATGGGACGGTAGTTCCCCAGGTTCTGTGGTGGCGCCCCCTTTGTGGAGTGGGATAACCATTGCTGTGCGCCATTCAGTAGGCACAAAGCCTGAAGTGAGGCTATGATTGAACATGGTACTTAGGTGGGGTGCCAGTTCATTGTGTAGTTTGTGTAGAACGCAGTCTGGGATTTTGTCAGGTCCCATGGATGCTGTGTACTTGGCTTTGGAGAGTACAGTCTTTACTTGTGCAGCCGTGATTACAGGGTCTTTGCATTCTTCCGGTAAAGTGATGGGCCCTTTGGTTGGGGGGGGGGGGTGAAGTTTGCACTGAACTTGTCTGCCAGGATGTTGGCAATTTCAGTTGGTTCTGTATATCTAGTGCCATTATGCTGTAGCTCAGAGCAGATCTGAGTGTCGCCATTGAGATTCTTGACATAGCTATAGAATGCTTTGTGGTTGTCTGTAGAATCAGTGGCGATTTTATTTTTGTCACTAGCTTTGGTGGATTTTATGAGAGATCTCAACTTCTTACTGAGGCTGACCAGGGAGTTTCTGCAATCAGGGAATTTTACTCTTTTTTTGCAACAGCTTTTTCCTTCTGGTGTAGAGTTTGTTTATGGCAGGGGACCACCAGATTGGCTTCCTTTTTTTGGAGGATAGCTTCTAGGTTCTGTTGGGGATGACACAATCCATGCACTCGTGTATGTGTTTATACAGTGCATTTGTATAGGATTCAGCAGTCATACCTCTATTTTCTGTTTATGTGGGTGTCGTGAAGCTTGCCACTTCTGTCTTAAGAAGCATGAAGTTGGCTTTAGAGAAGTTTTTTATGGTAGTTTCCTTAATGAGAGGTGGAGGCGGGATATTGATGTCAAGGGTGATTAGCATGTGGTCGGATCTGACCAGCGAGGAGTTGACCTCTGCCGTGGAACATCGATTGCCCATATCGGTAATGACCAGGTCCAGGATATTGCTGCCCCTGGTGGGGGGGGTATGGACAAGCTGATCCAGGGCTCTGGAATTTATGAATTCCAGAAAGTGTTGAGCAAATGAGTTAGTACATGAGTAGTTTTCCCAATTGATGGTGAGGTAGTTGAAATCGCCCATTATTAGGGTATTGGGCTGTACCTTAATATTACCCAGTATATCAAGAAATGGGGAGTGGGCATCCTGGGCCATGGTGAGGGATCTTTAACAAGTTACAACCTGGATTGCAGTCTTGCCCACTGTTAGTTGCACTTGGATAATTTTGGATGCTTATGCTGAGCAACTAGCCTGGAGGCGTGGATATCTTTAATGAATATGGGCACGCCTCCTCCTTTAGTGTTTCGGTCCAGGTTAGGTGGCTGAAAGGTGTGGTATGAGTTATAGCCTGGTAATGCAGGGGTGCTCTCTGGGGCCTTGAACTAGGTCTCTGTCACTGCACAGATGTTGATGTTCTCCATTTTAAGGAGTGCCTCGAGTGAGTGCATTTTGAGGTTTAGGCTTCTAGCATTGAGTAGCATTACTCTCAGATTTGCTTGCTTATACCTGGTACGATGGTGAGTTTGCTGTTTAAACCTTGCCTAAAAAAGGCAATATAGGGGTGGCAAGAGCCTTACCCAGTATCTGGAATCGCAGGGGCGAGAGGTGCAGGTCATCTCTGGCAAAGCATCGTGGTCTGTCGATCATGTCGTCCCAGGCAGACAGACACTGGATCCCCTTAGAATGACACCAGAAGCATAGCCAACTGTTGAAGTCAATCACTTTGTCCTTGTATTGTGGTATCATTCTGGGTGATGGCAGGATGCTACTCAGGGCTAGGGTCATACCCTTCAAGCCCTCAATGTCCTGTTTGGATACAGGACATCATTATTCTTTCAGGAAAACTTGTCTAGGCTTAGAAAGGCCCTCTGGGTTGTTAATCTAGTAACAATCTATGAATCTGTGAATCTATGACCTTCCATCTGTAGTAAAGGGTACACGCTTTCATTCTTTCTATTCCTGTTTTCCTACTGTGTGACTCTGAGCAAGTCACTCAATCAGTCAGCGCTCCTCTAATGTAAAAAACATATTTTCTGTATGATGGTTATTATTTTTCGCCCGGTGAAGATGTAACAGATGAACATCCTTAGGTTCTGTTCAAGCAGCTTTATTATGTACATATACATCAGGAATGAGGCACTAACTTTAACTTAGACAAACTTATAAACAAACTGACTCTCTCTCTGTCATACATGCTCACTCTCTGGCTGCACTCTCAAAATGGCACTGAAGCTAGCACATGCTTGCTATTTGTATGCACCTACTGTCCTTGGAAATGTTTCTAAAAGGTACAACACACATACATATTCTGCATCCTCCCTCTTTAAGAAATGAAACGTACTTAATTGATGACAATGATTGACATGCAATAAATACAAGACAGTTCTTAGACATGCAATTATACAGAACTAGATGCATACAGTCAACTATGTCCAGGTTGCTGTGCATTTCACACTAGGTCTGGAGATTCGACCAAATCATGTGACATAGAATTTAGAGTTAGGTCTAGCAACTGGGACTGTCTCTGCTGAATGTTCAACCTTGGGACATCAGGAACATTATCGGTAATAGTAATGGGAGTTGAGACATGTTCTGAAACAGGAACATTGTCTGGATTGTTCTGAGATCTAGAGTCTGTATCACAGGAACAATGCTGTGATATCGGTTCTGATACAGGAAGAGTAGGATCTCGATTCAATAACCAGTCTGGTCAAAACCTTTAGCCGTTTGTGCCCTCACTGTCTCTCCTTTTTTTCAATGGCCAAAGAAATCTGCTCATTTTATCATAACTGGACTTCTAAAAAGAATGTTTTCTGAGTTGTCGGGCTTTGATTGCTTTGTTGTTTTTAGCTTTAGGCCTCAACAAAGTTGTTCTGGTTTGCCTAGATAAAAGTCTTTGAGCAGGTGAGCCAAGTTTATCGTCATGGGATATGTTTCTGAGATTGAGTAAATTCAAAAAGATGTTGGTGTTGTCATGCTTTGACTTCTCTAGTAATTGCTTTGCACTCTGTACTGCACGTTCAGCTAGACCATTTGACTGTGGGTATTCAGGACTGCTAGCAACATGTATAAAGTCCCATTCTCTTGCAAATTTTTGAAACAATTGACTGGTAAATTGTGTACCATGGACTGAGAAATGATGTTTCAGTTTGGTAATAACAGTAGTGGTTGTTAGGTTAGGCAACAAATTGATCTCAAACCAGTAAGAATAAGAGTCAACCAACACTAAGTAATACTGATTGTTCCACTTGAGTATGTCAGTGGCTACTGTTAACCAAGGTAGTTCAGGAACTTGACTTAGCTGAAGTGGCTCTTTTTGCAGATGTGGTTTAATACTATTGTATACTGGACAAGATGAAAGTACTTTGTCAATGTCTTTTGCTAGAGAAGACCAAAATACTAGACCTCTCACCTTTCATTTGGTTGATTCGGAACCTGGGTGGCCACTATGCAAAATCTGGATATATTCAAGTTGTAAGCAAGCAAGAACAACAACTTTGGGACCTTTGAAAATAATGTCATTTTCCATCAGCATTTCATCTCTGTAAGCAAAATAAGTTTGTACTTCAGGTGATACACTGGATTGCTTTGACGGCCATCCTACCTGGATGTAGTGGTTGAGGTTTTGCAAAACAGGATCAGTCTTTGTTTGATCTCTCAGCTCATCAAGTCTCTTGGTTGAAAAATTATGCACTTCAGTGACATCAAAGTCAAAATTCTCTGCATCAAACTGTTCTGTTTTATTTTGGGCAATCTGGATAAGGTATCAGCCGGATAAAGAAGTTTGCCTTTCATATAGACCATTTTGAAGTTGTACTTCTGCAATTTGAGCATCATTCTTTGCAATCTTGCTGGAGTGGAATGCATAGGCTTCTTTAAGATAGTAACTAGAGGTTGATGATCAGTTTCAATCTGGATATCTTGACCATAAGTATGACCATGACATTTTGAACATGAAAACACAATTGCCAAAAGCTCTTTCTCAATTTGAGCATATTGCTTTTCAGTTTGGGTAAGAGTTCTAGATGCATAGGCTACTGGTCTGCCTCTTGAAGAATAACTGTGCCAAGACAAAACTTTGAAGCATCACAGGAAAGGGTAACTGGTCTGTTGACATAGTATCTTAGTGTAGGTGTAGTGGCAATTTTCTGCTTAAGATCATCAAATGCTCTCCGGTGCTGTTCTAGCCAAGAACATGCAACATTTTTGCATGTTAGCTCTCTTAAAGGTGCTGTCAGGTCACTGAAGTCTGGTATGAACTTGCCCAAAAAGTTAACCATACCAAGAAAACGCTGTAGAGCTTGAACATTATCTGGTACTGGCATATCAAGAATAGCTGTTTGCTTAGATGGGTCTGGTTATAAGCCTGTACTGGTAAATAAATGACCTACATATGTGACTTCTGGTAATCTGAATTTGCACTTCAGAGGATTGCACTTTAAGTTCACTTCACGTGCTGTGTCTAAAACTTTCTTGAGATTTCTGTCATGCTCTACGTCATCATTCCCTCCAACCACAAATCATCAACTATTATGGCAAAAGGGATAACCTGAAAAGATCTGTTTCATTGCACGCTGGAAAACTTCATTTGCAGAATTTATTCCAAATGGCATCCTGAGAAATCTATATCTTCCAAATGGGGTACTGAATGTAGTCAGTAGTGAAGATTTGTGATCAAGCATTACTTGTCAACATGAACCCTCTGCATCCAAGATGGAAAATACAGTGGCATTCGGTATTGGGGCTGCGACTTCCTCGACTATTCGCATAGGATGATGAGGTCTCTTTAATGCCTTATTCAAATCCCTTGGTTTGATGCATATTCTGATTTCGTCTGAGCCTTTTTTTATGAGTTGATACTGTAGATAACACCCATTCAGTTGGTTCTGTAAATGAACAAATTACACCTTGCTGCACCATTTTAACCAACTGAGCTTTAACTCTGATCTGCGTGGCTATTGGAATTTTTCTTGACTGCCTGACCACAGGACTGACCTCTGGGTCTAATTTACAGAATACACAACTGGAAGCTTGCTTAGCTTGTCATCGAAAACACCAGCATATTCTGAGAAAATAGCATCACTGAAACTGAAATTGGGACATGTGCTTATATGATGAACTTCTTTAGTAAAGGAAAGTAAGTCCATTCTCAAACTGTCTCTGAGACCCAATAATGACTACACAGGTCTTCGAACTATATAAAACAACAACTTGTAACTGTTCCCAGCCAAATAACATGAAAGCTCTACTGCACCTTTGGTTTGAATTTCTTCATCTACATATGGAACAAGTTTCACACAACTAGCCACCTTAAGTAGTTCACCAGCCCTTACTTTGGCAAATGCTTCTGCTGACATATCATTACACTTTTAACCAGTGTCTACCTTGAGCTCGATGGTTTTACTGTAACACTTTTGAAATTATCTTACTTTGAAAAATCACCTCTTACCTGCATAAGAAACATTTCAAATAACTCCAGTGTGTGAATAAACTGGGCAGGAAAAGAAGTTCAGAGTAAGAAACATTGCAAAGTAACTGTACATTGCGAATAAACAGTACACAGCACACTGAAACACTTCCAAAATGGCTGTACTTTACTAAATAACTCTTTACAGTGCAAGAAATATTCTGTAATGGCAGTCCTTCACAAGTAGACACACCCAACACAAGAAACTTTTCGAAATGGCTGTATTTTGACTGCACTTCACAAAATAGTTGCACTTTGCACACAATAAACTCTTCGGAATAAATGCACAGTAATAAACACACACTGTAAGCACTTTTACACATTCTGCGATGCTTCAAATGACTCTAGTTATGCTTTAGTCATTGCGAAATAGTAGTTTTTGCCAAAGTACTTTAATCTGCCAAAAAAACATGCAATCACTTTGCTTTATTTATGCTTAATATGCCCTTTCTGCCTTTTATCATATTAGTTTTGCCCATTAATTCTTTTGTTGTGCTCATTTTACTCTAAACATGCTTGTTTTGCAGTTCCGAGGTGACTCTGAACCTCATATAAGCTGTTCTGATAATCATTTTATCAAATGACTTAATTTCGAACATTTCATTTAAATAATAAACTTTTTATGCTTTTCGTTTACTTAATAAACATTCTGTGTTATTCGCCTGCTTAGTAATGCATTTTGTGCCCTTGTAATGCTCAGTAATAATCGTTCATGCAAGTTTTCATTACCTTTAGCTTGTTTCTGGCCCTGTTTTGCTCTCATTTCTCTTATTTTACTGTCACTGTTACTTCTGCACCTTGTAGCTCTGAAAGGCAGTCTCTGGAATCCCGGTTCTGGCACCATGTCGTTCGCCCAGTCAAGATATTACAGACAAACATCCGTGGGCTCTGTTCAAGCAGCTTTATTATGTACAAACACATCAGGAATGAGGCAATAAGTTTAACTTAGATAAACTTATAAACTAACTGACTCTGTCTTTCATATATGCTCACTGTCTGGCTGCACTCCAAAAATGGCATTGAAGCTAGCCATGGTTGCTATTTATATGCACGTGCTGTCCTTGGAAATGCTTCTTAAAGGTACAACACACATACATACTCTGAGGTTATGAAACTCTTGATGACTGTAAAACTCTACTAGCTTACTTCTCAAGTCTGGACTGCAGTTGTGAGGTATTCCGAAAAACATCTGGTTTGTATTGATAAAAAAAAAAAAAAATGTCTTGCTTCTGTTTCTGGTTATGAGGATTTCAGAAACACACACATGACATTCTCTCAAAAAAGCAGTTCTGTCATGACTGAGTGGTCTTCAGAAAAAGCTTGTCTGCATCTCTGAGATCTTCAGAGCTGATCTTCAATGATTCGAGTTTCTCCCAGAGGAGGTGGATCTCCACACTTATCAGAGTAACTAAAAAAAAAGATGTCTGAGTGAGTGAGTGAGTTTGAGTTTCTGGACTGCGAGTTTGATTTTCGCTCCTTAGTAGGCCGTGCTTAATGAGAAAAGAATGATTGCATTTTCTGCTCCAAAAGTCAGTCAACCTACTCAACTGAGCATGAAAAGGTGATAGAATTTTGGAGCAGGAAGCTAAACAACGGGGATCAGGGATAATTGATTAAAAAAAAATAGCAACATATATTACCCCATGTAGCCGCTCCATGGTTAGAAATATTATTCTGTCAGCATACACATTACCTCTAACTTTTTCTCTGTAATCTCTATTTAGATTGCATCCAGTTTTCCTCTCAAAGTTGCATCTTCACCTCAAAAGAGTGGGGGATTAGGATAGGTTTTCAGGGAGCACTTTGTCATAAAAATAAAGCCCTCTGTGTAGCATTGCCATTTATACGATTTTGATCCTGCATTTGGTTTAACCCTTCTTTTTGTGTGAGCACGGGCCTATCATTGTGTATCTGAGAGATGTCCATCCTTATATCACTGTTGCAGTATTCCAAACTGTTGGGTTATCTTGCTTGAACATCTGGCCGAGGTACCAAAGCCAGAACCTTCCATAGAACCATACATCCAACATGTGAGCCTGCGAATGTAAGGGTGTATAAGCAGATGTAAGAGTGTAAATCCTCAGATTGTCTTGCCACCAGTCTAAAAGCAGGTCTTGCTGCCTTCAGTCTGTTCTTTGTGCGGTTGTTGGTACTGTTGGTCTTCAGTGGTTCAGATAAGTGCCCTGTTGTTCGTCTATTTTTCATTGTTATTGCTGTTTATTACTCTAATAGATGTCAGCTAGGAGGGGAGAGTGTGATTGTGGTAGGCAGATTCACTTTGAGGATCTTCACTCCCAGTGCCTTTTCTGTTTAGGTGCAGAGCATGACTACAAAAATTGTATGATCTGTCAGTTCTTTGTTCCAAAGTGCCTAAGAAGTTGGCTTTTGTCCCTTAATTGCTACTTGGAAACTCAGCGCCTTAAGCACCTCGCCTAAACAAAGATGGTGAACCCTTCAACCCCTGATGTCCCACCCATTCAAAAGAAGATGCTTAAGAGGCCTAGTCCTGATATTATGACTGCCCATTCAGACACAGATGTACCTGCAGAGGCCTCCAAACCTGTGGAATGTCCATCACCTGCTCAGATTCCCACTACAGCGACCTCGCCAGAGGCCAGAATGACGTCTGCAGTTCACTTGTCTGAAATGACTGAAGCTACTGATAATGGTGAGAAGGGAAAACCCTACTTAATTTCCAAAGGACCCAAACTCATATCACAGATCCTCGTTAAAGAGGAAATACCCAGATCACTTATTAAGGTCCTTCAGGGATCGGAGCCTCCACTTTTAGTCAAAGCAGATGTCACTCTGAAAAAAGAAATAAAAATGTTCCTTCCCCCCAGGCGTCCAAAGAGGAGTGAATGGATTTCTCACAGGGCCTATTTATAGCCATAATGGCACTCGGGCTGTCATAATTTACAAGGCCTGCTAATGCTTCTGTTTCTTCTTCCACTCCAGAAAAAAAGAGACAGACACCTCTGAAGATGAGGATAAGTCAGACTCAAATGAACACTCTCTAGCCTTTTCATCTCAAATCCATTCACCAGGTCAAGTGGCTTCTAGTGATGGATTCCCTTTCTCTTGAATCCCTGGTTGAAGAAGTTTCTTTTGGGGAAACTGTTGTTAATATGATGAAGCATTTTGAATGGGAATCTAAACAGATTTCTGAAGTTCAACAGAGATACTACAACCTCTTGGAAGTAGGCGATGTTCTTCTTGTTTCACTGTTGCAGTCATCACATTTGGGTTATCCCTGCAAGGGTACCCCTCGGCCGGCCCGAATACCAGAGGTTGATGTTCTTTGTATTTCACTGTTGCAGTCATCACATTTGGGTTATCCTGCCAGCCCTAACCCTCAGTCGGCCAGAGTACCAGAGGCTTAGTATTTCTGCGCCAGTTGCTGTCTGTCCAGGACTGATGTCAGGTCGTCAGTGGTATAAAATCAGGCAGCTGACCCCATTACATCAGTCTTTCTTGCCGAGGAGCCCGAAGCAGAAGCAGTTCCCATGAATGCCGGTTGGCCGCTACCTGAGTTTTCATTCTGAATTGAAGTTGAAGTCTTCTAAAGCTAAGTACCCCATTGGGGATCCTTTTTTCTTGCTCTAACCAATGTCAAAAAAAGTTAGCAATTGTCTCGCCTGTGTAAAGCAAATACCGCACCAAGACTTCCATTCTTACTCCATCACCTGTTTAGGCCCAGACCACGATGTCCCTCACTGTCACTTTTGTGTTTTGTTCAACCCCAGAACTTTACATTGTCGGGCCCTTATTGTAGCTAGATATTTTTGTTCTCAGTCCTCGAATTCCGATATGGCTTCAGTAAGCCATCTGACTACTGATCTTCTGAAAAAAAGTAAGGATAAAGACAGAGTCAGACTGCACAGGTCCAAAACTGCCGCCGCTTCTGTTAAGCTAGTCGTCAGTTCTCCGGTTCTCAGTGAAACACTTTTGCAGCCCCTGATGCCTGCTTCTGTAGATTCGCAGGCTGCTACCGAGACCCTTTCGAAGTCTGGTATGCCACAAGACTCTTCTTCGTCTAAGGATTCTGTGGATGGCTCTACCTTGGATGGTCCGGAGCCGCTGAGCAGGCACCGGCTTCTGAGGAAGTATTTCGCACTACCGATACTCGACACAAACCGACAACTTCTTTTGCATCTTCAGTTCTTTCTAAAACTACCGAGTTTCTAAGGCACAGGCTATGAACTACGCCCAAAAAAACAATGACCCAAGCTCAGGCACCTGCTTCCTTGCCTCAATCTCAGATGCTTAAAATGGCGGAAGACCTTATTGTGCTTTAGGGGAAGCCAGGCTACCCCTTTCAAAAGAAAAAGAGACTTGTTCCCAGTAGTTTTATCTGAAGAGGACTCTGATGATTCTGATGCTTCTGAATATGAAGACATGCAACCCCTCTCTGCTTATGAGGATTCTGATGAAGAGGAATCCATTCCTTCTACCTTTCCACCTGAGGATTTTTCATTTGGTGAAACCTTTCATACTAAGGGAACATTTCCAATGGGAATGTCAGGATTATCCTCAGTCAAAAAAGGGACTCTTGAAATTCTTAGATTTACCATAGCACAGACCTTTGGCCATTCCTCCTGTCCTGGATGTTGTTGATGATGTTTTTATGGAATCCTGTTTGACTCCTGACACCCTTCCTCCTGCTCCCAGGAAACCTGACAGATACTACAGAGTCCCTAACTCTCACAAAGTCCTTTTCAAAAATCCTACTGCTGACCCAGAGGTCATCTCTCAAGGACCTAAAGGAATTAAAGCAACCTCAGCTAAGAATCCCACCCCCTCAGAAAGGGATTCCCGAGCTTTAGACAGATGGGGTAAAAAGTATACACCTTTGCTACTCTTGCTATTAGAGCATTAAATTGTCATTTCCACATGCTGAAATATCAGCAACATACCATGGAATTCCTCAAACAAAAAATAGCTTCCTTTCCTGCATGTGCAGAAAGTAAAGAATTATAAGAGCTTATGCATTCTGCAAGCCAAGTTACTAAGCACACCTTGCAATGTGGCTTTGACGCCCTAGAAGCTTCTTGCAGAGCAGGAGTCACTGGTTCTGTCCTTAGAAGGCATGCTTGGCTTATGAAGCAGACCTTGCCGGACCATGTCAAATCAAAATTATTGGACGCACCATTGAACAAAGACAATTTGTTTGGCACCAAGGCAGAAGAGGTCTTAAAAAAGATGGAAGAAAAAGCTAAATCTATGCAGACAGTTAAAGGCTTTTTATAGTGCGGCCTCCAAGGTTCAGTAGGCATTGCCCCTTCAAGCACTGGTCCTTTCTGGCCCTCTCCAGGCCAGCTCAGCCCAGACCCAGGGGAAGCAGACCGCCCAGACAGCAGCCCCAGGGAATGCAGAGATCTAATAATGGAGTTCCTCCTCTTCAAAAACAGGGAGTGCTAAGCCACCCTCTTATGGTAAGAACTCACAATGACTTTACACCTCCACCCATTACCTCTGCCCACCTGCTTGTGCCCCTAGGAGGAAAACTGTCCTTCCATGCAAACAACTGGGCCTCTATCACCAACGACCGATGGGTCCTCAACATAGTGTGCCAGGGATATGAATTTTATTTCCAGAATCTGCCAACCCCAAGAGGGTTCCCAGATCTTCCTCCAAACCAGTGGGCAGAGGCCAAAAAGCAAGTCCTTTCCTTGCTCTCCATGAGGATAATACAGCATGTTCCTGCAGATCAGATAGCCAAGGTTTTTATTCCAGACTGTTCCTAGTGCCCAGAAAAGAGGGCACCTGGCACCCAATCCTTGACCTATCCATTCTAAACACCTTTCTGGTGATACCAAAATTCAAAATGCTCACCCTCCACCAGCTTCTTCCTATGCTTTCCAAGGATGCTTGGTTAGCCATCCTAGACCTAAAAGAGGCCTACCTACACATCCCAGTCAGAGAATCTTGCAGGAAACATCTATGATGTCCTTCATGGATGCATCTGCAGTCATAACAAGTGGGTTGTCCTGTCGTCAGGCAGCCCTGCAGTCGGCCGGATTCCAAAGTCCGGGTCCGGCTTCGGCTGATGTCGCACTCCACCCGACGTCATCTCTGCTGGCCTTCGGGTATAAAAGCATCAGCCGACGCCATTTTCCTCAGTCTTTCTTGCCGCGTGGCGCCCGAAGCAGAAGCTGTTCGCAAGTGCCGGTCGGTCGGATCCAGAGATTACTTCTACCGAATACTACTTCGAAGACTTCTAAAGCTAAGTACCCCGTTGGGGACTCTTTCTTGCCTCAGCCGATGTCAGAAAAAGTTAACAATTGTTTAACCTGTGGGAAACAAATACCTCATAAAGATTTCCACTCTTACTGTCTGCCTTGTTTAGGCCCAGCCCACGACGTAGCAGCCTGTTCGCCTGTGCCTCCTTCAACCGACGAACGCTTAGGCGCCGGTCGGAGTTTGCAGAACAGTTTTTCGGTTCTGATTTTGCGTACATTATGCCGCCGGATCCTCCGACTACCCAATCTACCAAAAACGCAAAGATAAAGACCGACACTCGCGGTCCGCGGTTTCGCCGAAACCACGGTAAAGCAAACATGAGTGTCTCGGTTTCGCTGAAACCGAAAACTGATCAAAATACAGCTGAACCTATTCTTACAACTGAGGCCCCTGCTACAACTCTTGAATCGACCTCAGAAATTTTACCCACTACGGTGGTTGACTTATCAGACACCATCCCCTTGGATGTCTCTACCCCAGCACGTGGTGCTGCTAGGCCTCCAGCAGTCATGTCCATTAAGGCCTTCGCCAGGGCTAAAGCAGCCAAGACTACTAAAACAGTGCCTGTTAAACCCCCCACATCCAGGCCCTCTTCTAGTTCTCAAATGCTATCTTTGGCAGAAGATTTAATTTCTTTAATTAGAGGATCTCAATCTCACCCAGACAGGGCCTCTCAGCCCCCAGAGAAGAGACCTAGGGCAGAGCCCCCTGAGCCAGTGTCTTCTGATGATTCTGCTAATGAATCAGACATAACTGACCAGCCAGAGGCTCCCTTCTCCAATTTTGAAGATTCTGATGCTGAAGAATCCATTCCTGCTGCTTCCCCACCAGAAGAATTCTCCTTTGGGGAAACCTTGCATGCCATGCGAGAACAGTTCCAATGGCAGCAACAGGATTTTTCAGATTCCAGAAAAAGACTTAGAACTTTTCTGCACCTCCCACAGCACAGGCCCTTAGCTATACCTCCTGTTCTCTCTGTGGTGGATGATGCTTTCAATGATGTTTGCTCCGCTCCAGATTCTTTACCCCAGCCCCTGCCAAACCAGATAGATTTTACAGGGTGCCAGATACTCATCACCACCTTTACAAGGCCCCACTTGCAGACCCAGAAACTATATCCCAGGGTCCCAAGGCAGTAGCCGACCACAGCTAAAAACCCTATTCCTTCTGAAAGGGAAGCAAGGTCATTAGACAGATGGGGTAAAAAGGTCTACACTTCAGCTACTCTCTCAGCAAGAGCTTTAAACTGTCAGTTTCACATGATACAATACCAAGAGTTTATGCTTGATCAGTTAACTAAAAACTAACCACTGATGAATCTCTTGATAAGAAATATGTATTAGAGATGGTAAATAACATACAACAGGTTAGCAACCATTCCTTAAAATGTGGCTATGATGCACTGGAGGCTTCATTTAGATCAGCCATGACAGGCACAGTGATAAGAAGGCATGCATGGCTAAAGGAACAAGTTTTACCGGATCATGTTAAAGCTAAGTTGCTAGATGCTCCTATGGACAAGACAAGTTTGTTTGGTACACCTGCCCAGCAGGTTATGAAGAAAATGGAAGAAAAGGCAAAATCTGTTCAAACTGTTAAAGATTTCTTGCAGGTTCAACCCCCAAGGTTTAGCAGGAACTGGCCTGCCAAAAATTGGTCCTTTCCTGACTCCACAAAATTTCAAAGGGGCAGGAATAGACGCTCCAGAGGCAGAAACCAATCCAGAGGAGGTGCCTACAGAGGATGACAGTGGCAAGGTAACAACAGAGGCACAGACACAGCCACTGCCACTACATCAGCACAACCACAGTGACTTAATCCTAAATCCGCCTACCAGGGAACAAATAGCAGCTCCTCTAGGCGGAAAGTTAACCCTATTTTCAAAGAACTGGCACTACATAACAAAAGACAAGTGGATTTTACAAACCATAAATCAAGGTTACCGGTTTCACTTCCACACTTTACCAGTCAAAAGAGGAATGCCAAATCTACCTCCAAATCAAAAAACAGAGGCTCTACGCCAGATAATGGAGTTAGCAAACATGAGAGCTGTGGAAAGAGTGCCAACAGCAGAACAAGGAAAGGGGTTCTATTCCAGACTATTCCTAGTTCTAAGAAAGGAAAAAAGTTGGAGACCAATTCTCGACCTGTCCACCTTAAATACATACATCATTGTCCCAAAATTCAAAATGCTGACCCTACAGCAACTTCTTCCCATGCTGGGCAAGGAGTCTTGGCTGGTAACTCTAGATCTCAAGGAGGCATACCTGCACGTCCCCATTCGACCAATCTGCAGAAGATACCTCAGATTTCTTGCAGGATCAGAGCACTATCAATTCTCAGCATTGCCCTTTGGCTTATCTACTGCCCAGAGTATTCACAAAATGCCTGGCATCAGTAATCGCCCATTGCAGACTACAGGGAATTCAAATTTACCCATACCTGGACGACTGCCTGCTACAAGGGGACAACAAAAGCAAGCTGACAACAGATTTACAAAGGGTCATTTACTTGCTACAAGGACTGGGATACACAGTCAATTTACAAAAGTCAAGGCTGATACCATCCCAAACAAGGACATTCTTGGGCGCGGAATTGGACACAGTACAACAAATGGCATTCCTGACTACAGAAAAACAAAAGGAACTTCCTCTTTACTTCTTGGCACTAACAAAACTGAACAAGTTAACAGCAAGAAAAGTTCTGCAGGCCTTGGGCTTCATGGCATCATGCATAATCTTGGTCCCATTTGCCAGACTACATATGAGGAAACTACAGTGGTACCTAAAGAATTTATGGTCCCAGCACAGACACAGTCTAGAAACAGAAATTCCACTAATTCCATGCTTAAAACAGGAGTTCCTATGGTGGGCTCAGGCATGCCAGTCAAACCCAGGCCTACCCTTTCGCAGATGTCAACCAAGCCAGACCATCACAACAGACGCTTCAGACCTAGGATGGGGGCCCACATGCTGGACAAATGCGTGCAAGGATTGTGGACACAGGATCAACTTCATCTGCACATCAATCTAAAAGAAATGCTGGCAGTAAAACTGGCAATCCAAAAGTTCAAACCATTTCTCAAAGAGGGCCAGTTGATGATAAGGACAGACAACACCACAGTCATGTGGTACATCAACAAACAGGGAGGCACTCATTCATACCCCCTATGCAGAATGACCTTGGAGCTGTGCACCCTGCCACTCAGCTACAACATTCAGTTACAGGCAATATTTGTACCGGAAAAAGACAATACTCTAGCAGACATATTAAGCAGAACCACTTCGGATGCCCACGAATGGAAGCTGCACCCGGACATCTTCAAGACCATCTCAAAGAAATGGGGAATGCCACAGATAGACCTATTCGCATCACCTCTCAATCACCAGCTCAAAAAATTCTGCACAAGGACATTCCACCCACTAGCATGGAAGGTGGACTCACTCTCCTTCAACTGGAAAGGCCTAACAGCATATGCATTCCCACCTCTTCCTTTGATACACAAGGTACTACTAAAAATCAAGGAAGAACGTCCAAAGATAATCCTGATAGCTCCAAACTGGCCAAGACAACACTGGTACCCACTACTGAAGAGCATGTCTCGGAACAATATGTGGCCAATACCCTGATGCCTTTGATGTTAACTCAGAACAACTACAGCATCATACATCCAAACCTAAAACGCTGCAACTGACTGCATGGAACATCACATAGCAGCAGCTAACCCAGAACTTTCCCAAAGAGTTAAAGACATTATTCTGGAATCACGCAGACCTTCAACAAGAAGGAACTATGCTGGAAAATGGAAAAGGTTTGTCATTTGGAGTACGGAAAGAGGAAAAGATGTGTCAAACATAGATATGCCTAACATTCTGGAGTATCTGGCCGAACTTCTTCATTCAGGCCTGTCCTACTCCTCCATCAAGATACATGCATCAGCTATTTCAGCAGAATACAGCTTTGATCCACCTGTTTTTTCTCACCCTTTGCTCAGGCAGTTCCTCAGAGGAATCAAGAATGTAAAACCTCCAAGGAAACCACCATTACCAGCTTGGGATTTAAACTTTGTGCTAGAAAAGCTGACACTATCACCCTTTGAACCAGCAGCAACAGCAGACCTACAACACCTGTCATGGAAAACTGCTTTCCTACTGGCAATTACTTCAGCAAGGAGGGTTTCAGAACTACAGGCCTTAATGGCAGTGCAACCCTTCCTAATCTTCCACCAAGATAGAGTGTCCATGAGGACTAATCCTACATTTATGCCCAAGGTGGTATCCAGAGTGTCTTTAAACCAGGCAATCCACCTACCTACCTTCTTTCCCAACCCACAAAACAGAGGGGAAAGAATACTGCATACCTTGGATGTACATAGACAGCTACGCTACTACTTGGACAGAACAAAAAATAGCAGAAAGACTGACCAACTTTTCGTAGCCTATGCAACAGGAAGGGAAGGAAAAGCTATTTCCAAACAGACAATCTCCAAATGGATAGGAAATTGCATACGATACTGTTACTCCTTCCATGGAAAACCAATTCCACAGAACATAAGACCTCATTCTACAAGGGCAACAGCCACTACCACAGCCTTCTTACGAGGAGTGGCAACCAAAGACATTATTGAGGCGGCTACTTGGCCCTCCGTGCATACATTTGCCAAGCATTATAATTTGCCTCTATATTCCAGATCCCGAGCAGGGTTTGCCACTGCTGTACTGCAAGGGATCCTAAACACACCATAATCTACTTTTATCCTCCTCCCCTAGTTGGCTATGGTATTCTACCCACTTGTTATGACTGCAGATGCATCCATGAAGGACATAGTACAGTTTTGTACCTACCATAAATGTAGATGTCCGAACTGGATAGCATCTGCAGTCAGGATTACCCTCCCTCCTTCCCCTCTGTGGTACTCCTAGGGTGTTTACCCTCCTAATAGCTAGCTGTTGGGGGGGAGTCTTTTATGGTGTATTTGTTTGTATATATGTACATATATGCTTATTGTTGTGTTTACCTCTATCTATTTGGAAACATTGGCATCTATCCAAATTTTAGCCTGCAAGAGGGCTACTGGCATCTGGGGCAAGAAACACTGAGGAAAATGGCGTCGGCTGATGCTTTTATACCCGAAGGCCAGCAGAGATGACGTCGGGTGGAGTGCGACATCAGCCGAAGCCGGACCCGGACTTTGGAATCCGGCCGACTGCAGGGCTGCCTGACGACAGGACAACCCACTTGTTATGACTGCAGATGCTGTCCAGTTCGGACATCTACATTTATGGTAGGTACAAAACTGTACTTTTCACGGCAGGATCTATGCACTTTCAGTTCTCTGCACTTCCCTTTGCTTATCCACTGCTCCCAGAGTTTTCACAAAATGCCTGGCTCCTGCCATTGCTTTTTGCAGACAAAGAAATATTCAAATTTACCCCTACTTAGACTGCTTGATTCATGCAGACAGTCAGGAAAAGCTATTACAGCACCTGACCTTTGTAAAAGACCTGTGAACAGAACAAAAATCCAAAAGTGCACCAAACTGCTGCAAATAATCCAAATAATCCAACGACACCTTCTTACTTGAGTTCTTTATTCGAACAAACAAAACTGGTAGTAAGCGCTTTCACGTCCTTGTGACGCTTCCTCAGACTTCAATAATTCTCCATTTAATTTGATGCTTAAATACATTCATAGTCACCACCTTAACTTCATTGATTGATTGATTAATGCCCTTAACTTAAAGTGCTAGTGCATATTACAGAAAGACTAAATTAATTCATATCAATGTATCTCATAATAGTAACATCTGAATATAAATGAAATAATAATAATGATATGTTACGGAAAAGTGGTATAATACAATAGCTCAATTCATTAAACATCTCAAGTACATTTCTCTAAAATACCATTGGTCTGAAAGGCGCTAATAAAAACATATATTCTTGTGGCATGCATATTAAAAACACATATAAAAGCGTACAAATTAAGATAAAATAAGAACATTTAATATATCACTAAATATAATCTGATATAATTCATGAAGCTACAACTGGGAGAATCTGAACTATTGTGTTTGACTGTACAAAGACTCACTACTCTAAAACCAGTCGTATAAAAAATAGCACAGTAATCATAAGGTACAGAAAATGCAGCAATGAAACATATTAAAATGCTGGCATACTATGTTGGTATGTTCATGATACTCAATGTTATAATGCTAACTGCATCAATGTTTAAGCGACCTTGCTTTTAAAAAGGGCTTTAAAGTTATTTTGTCATTCAAGCCATATTTGTGTGACTGCAACCTGAGGATCCATTTGTTTTCTATTTCCTCAGTGTAGTTCTTAATGTCACCCAATCTACTATTCCTTTTTATTAACTCTAATACCCTAAACTTGAAGTTATGTGTCGTCCCATGCTCCATAATGTGTCGTGCCAAGGCATTTGTATCATTTTCCTTGTTCACAGCATATATATGCTCTCTTATCCGTTCACGAAGTGTTCTATTAGTCTTGCCCACATAATATTGATTACAAACTTGGCACTGTGCTAGATATACTAAGTCTTTTGTTCTACAGTCAGCATAGCCTTTAAATCTATAGGTATTGCCGGTATGTGGGTGTGTGAACACATTGTCTTGGGCTATAAACTTTGTACGCTTTTATATGTGTTTTTAATATGCATGCCACAAGAATATATGCTTTTATTAGCGCCTTTCAGACCAATGGTATTTTAGAGAAATGTACTGGAGATGTTTAATGAATTGAGCTATTGTATTATACCACTTTTCCGTAACATAATCATTATTATTATTTCATTTATATTCAGATGTTACTATTATGAGATACATTGATATGAATTAATTTAGTCTTTCTGTAATATGCACTAGCACTTTAAGTTAAGGGCATTAATCAATCAATCAATGAAGTTAAGGTGGTGACTATGAATGTATTTAAGCATCAAATTAAATGGAGAATTATTGAAGTCTGAGGAAGCGTCACAAGGACGTGAAAGCGCTTACTACCAGTTTTGTTTGTTCGAATAAAGAACTCAAGTAAGAAGGTGTCGTTGGATTATTTGGATTATTTGCAGCAGTTTGGTGCACTTTTGGATTTTTGTTCTGTTCACATTGTTTTTTATCCAGAAGAGCTTTACTCGCCAGGATTATTTTGGACATTCATTGGTTTTCTGTTTTTCCTGCCGAGCCATGGCTGCTGAATCCTTAAGAGAGAATAATGCTGAAGTGAAAGGACCTGAAAAGGTATTTCATATGAATGATTTTACAGTGATGGGATTAAATCCCCTACTTAAACTAACTACAAAGGATTTATCTAATAACAATTATGTGAATGCCAGTCGGAGACACAATATGGATGTAATTTTGCTAACCAGGCGGTTAGAAAACAAACTATACAAACTAAAAAGCATACAGTGGCAGAAATTGCACATGGAAGCTTGTTTAAGCTTCCGGTTAGTCCCTAGGGGGCTAAGGATTTTGAAAATGCCAACTTTTGGGACAACTTACCCAGAACTGTTAGCAAAATGGCAGAAGTTGAACTTAGAAACTAGTTTCTCCTACATGAAAATTTTGGTTGAACAGTATATTAAAATAGAAGAATCAATAGTAGCAGACATTAAAAACATCGAAATGGAAATTACAAACTTACTTGGGGACAATGAGCTTTGTATGCTATATAATGACTTGAAATCTGCAATGCTCTCTGTCGATAACAAGTCTCTACAAGATAAGAAAAAGAAGCTTGAAAGAGACTTTATCGATTTTCAGAAAGGCCAGGTGTTTTCCTGGCCGAGGGACAAGAGACCTACCTATTCTGAAAAAACAGTATATAATAAAGATTGTTTACAGCTTAATAAAACCATAAGAGATGTGTCAACAATACAGAATGTGAACGAAGCAGTGACGTCACCATTAGAGGCCGACATCCACATTGAGTCGGCAAAAGAAGGTGGAGCCAATACGACAGAATCATTAGTCAATAAAAAGCGACAAGTCACCGTAGAGGCACTAGTGCACGCACATGGAGATGATAACATCACAACGAGGAATGGTGCTTCTACTTTTGAGCATGTAAAAGAGCGTACTGTACGCAGAAAGGTACACGCCAATGGTTCAGCTATTGTGACACTTGATAACGAAAATGAGGTCTTCCTGGAACCAGAGGAGTTTCCTCCTTTTCCCCTTCCCATCCAACAACTCGACAGAAAGAGATGGTCACCTCAGAACAAAGTGAAAAAAAGAAAATATACGGAAGAGGTTTACGAGCAACAAAGGAAAGCGTTGAGATCAACCAACAAGGTTTAGTTATAAACATTTCCAGGTATGAATTAAATGACTCTGAAGTTTCAGTTTTGAATCGTGGCTTGGGTTTTATACCCTCTGGGTCTGTGGATGTTACAGACCTGATTATAGACATTAAAATGTTTACGAGGAACATTGCTTTAAAGTTGACATTGGGTAATGGTACGTTAGATACAGGAAATCATAAACCCGTAAATGTGTTTAAGAAACCTTCGGCTTATATGCCACAATTACATCCTCTGCTTGAAGCTTTTGAGCGTGCTTGTGAAAGTGAACTGCTAGAACTGTATAGTGACAACTATGTAAAGGCAGAATTTTACAACATGTCAAGTGATGAAAGGAAAGCAGTCCTAGATTTACAGGACAATGATAGCATCGTGATTAGGCAGGCAGATAAAGGGGGTGCTATAGTTGTTATGGACAGGACCATGTATCAAAGTAAGATAGAAGCAATGCTGGCAGATAATGATACTTATAACCCTTTAAGCCGATACTCATTGAACAATTTGATAAAAGACTTTCACAGCCACTTATATGACTTACTTCTAAGCAATGTTATAGATGGTGAACTCTATAAATATTTCCTGGTAGAGGACCCATTAGTTCCCACCTTCAGAGGTTTACCCAAGGTACACAAAGAGTTGCAAAACCCCCACTTAGACCGATTGTCTCAGGACGAGGATGGCTGACAGAGCCATTGTCGATATTCCTTGACAAACAGTTCAAACCGATTATCAACAAGACAGATCATATTTTGAAAGATACACAACATTTTTTAGAGAATCTAGCAATAGTTAACAACCATACACAAATTAAAACAAGTGATATCTTTGTGACACTAGATGTTAAATCATTATTTACCTCCATACCGAACACCATTGGTGTGGAATATGTGAGGTTATATTTACTAAAACAAGGATTAGTTAACACGAAGATTATACAATGGATGTTATTATTGGATATGGTATTGGAAAATAATGTTTTAGTGTATGAAGACAATTATTTTTTACAGAAAAAGGGAGTGGCAATGGGCACGCCGTGTGCCAACTCCTATGCCAATTTGGTATTGGCATATTGGGAAGATGTATATGTATTTAACAACATGAGGTTTTCTGTAAATATCAAGTATTACGGTCGTTTTGTGGACGATGTGTTTTTTGTGTGGGGGGGAACACAGAATGAATTAAATGACTTTGTGATGTATTTGAATGGTACCACAGATTTTTTTGAATTTGATAGTACCTGTTCCTCATTGGCAATAGATTTTCTAGATGTCAAGCTAACAAAAGGGCCAGATGGTATAGATACAGAAATCTTTAGGAAGACATGCTGGAGGAATAACCTCCTGCATCGCAACAGCATGCATCCTAATCACATATATTCAAATATTGTGAGGAATCAGACACTCAGGATATCTAAATTGACGACACAGGATACTAATTTTAAAGAACAACAAGTTGCACTAATTGACAACTTCACCACAAGAGGCTATAGGAAGGAGAAGGTGAAAGATATTGTAGAATCATGTGATTCATTAAGATCACATAAGGGTAAACCTTATTTTTACAACAAAAGTGATGGTAGTACTGATACCAAGAACTTACAAAAAGAAACAAAAAATAGATTGATTATACCATATACGAACAAGAATGGACACATTAGAAACATCATAGAGAACAACTGGAAATTGTTACTGATGGATGATAAGATAAAAACACTGATAGATGTCAAACCAAACATAGCTTATAAGAATATGAAGTCTTTGAAGAGGATATTGTGCTATGAAAGAACCAGTATAAAACCCAATCAGTCACAGAGACAAGGGACTTTTGCTTGTCGTACATGTAATCAGTGTAAGTTTATAGCCCAAGACAATGTGTTCACACACCCACATACCGGCAATACCTATAGATTTAAAGGCTATGCTGACTGTAGAACAAAAGACTTAGTATATCTAGCACAGTGCCAAGTTTGTAATCAATATTATGTGGGCAAGACTAATAGAACACTTCGTGAACGGATAAGAGAGCATATATATGCTGTGAACAAGGAAAATGATACAAATGCCTTGGCACGACACATTATGGAGCATGGGACGACACATAACTTCAAGTTTAGGGTATTAGAGTTAATAAAAAGGAATAGTAGATTGGGTGACATTAAGAACTACACTGAGGAAATAGAAAACAAATGGATCCTCAGGTTGCAGTCACACAAATATGGCTTGAATGACAAAATAACTTTAAAGCCCTTTTTAAAAGCAAGGTCGCTTAAACATTGATGCAGTTAGCATTATAACATTGAGTATCATGAACATACCAACATAGTATGCCAGCATTTTAATATGTTTCATTGCTGCATTTTCTGTACCTTATGATTACTGTGCTATTTTTTATACGACTGGTTTTAGAGTAGTGAGTCTTTGTACAGTCAAACACAATAGTTCAGATTCTCCCAGTTGTAGCTTCATGAATTATATCAGATTATATTTAGTGATATATTAAATGTTCTTATTTTATCTTAATTTGTACGCTTTTATATGTGTTTTTAATATGCATGCCACAAGAATATATGTTTTTATTAGCGCCTTTCAGACCAATGGTATTTTAGAGAAATGTACTTGAGATGTTTAATGAATTGAGCTATTGTATTATACCACTTTTCCGTAACATATCATTATTATTATTTCATTTATATTCAGATGTTACTATTATGAGATACACTGATATGAATTAATTTAGTCTTTCTGTAATATGCACTAGCACTTTAAGTTAAGGGCATTAATCAATCAATCAATCAATGAAGTTAAGGTGGTGACTATGAATGTATTTAAGCATCAAATTAAATGGAGAATTATTGAAGTCTGAGGAAGCGTCACAAGGACGTGAAAGCGCTTACTACCAGTTTTGTTTGTTCGAATAAAGAACTCAAGTAAGAAGGTGTCGTTGGATTATTTGGATTATTTGCAGCAGTTTGGTGCACTTTTGGATTTTTGTTCTGTTCACATTGTTTTTTATCCAAAAGAGCTTTACTCGCCAGGATTATTTTGGACATTCATTTGTGAAAGACCTACTGACCTCCCTGGAAATCAAAACTAGTACCCACACAAAAAAATGTATTCCTGGGAGCAAGCCTGGACACAGCTTCCCAGATGGGATTCCTTACTCCAGAAAAACAAGCCTACCTGACAGACTACTTCTTTCAACTAGGCACCAGAACCCGGTTATCCACAAGGAAAATCCTGCAAACTCTAGGGTTCATGGCCTCCTGCATTCTACTCATTCCATATGCCAGACTGCATATGCGGAAACTACAATGGTACCTAAAAAGCCTTTGGAGGCAACACACTCAAGACATGGAAACTATCATAATAATGATATCTTATCTAAGGAAAGATTTTCTTTGGTGGGCAGCAGCATGCAACCACAACAAGGGACTTCCCTTCTCACAACCCCACACCACCCAGACCCCCACCACAGACGCATCAGACTATGCCTGGGGTCCACACCTGGACGGCAGGTGCATTCAGGGCCTTTGGAGCCCAAATCAAATACATCTGCACATCAACCAAAAAGAGATGCTAGCTGTTCAGCATTCCCTGAAAGCTTTCAGACCCCTTCTCTCCCAGGGGCCTCTACTGATCAAAACGGACAACACCACAGTGATGTGGTATATCAACAAGCAGGGAGGGACTCTCTCTTATCCTCTCTGCAGGCTAGCCATGACCCTTTGGCACATGGCCTCAGCCATGCAACTACATCTGCTAGCACAATTCCTGCCAGGCTCCCTAAACTCTCTGGCAGACAACTTAAGCAGAAACCTGCTAGACCCACACAAGTGGCAGCTAAACCACAGAACCTTCACCCTTGTAACCCAGAAATGGGGCACCGCAAAGGTGGACCTCTTTGCCTCCCACTCCAATCATCAGCTCAGCAAATTCTGTACCAGTGAACCTCACAGCAAGGCCTGGAAAGTGGATGCTCTATCCTTCCAGTGGGTAAACCTCTCAGTCTATGCATTTCCCCCTTTACCACTCATTTCAAGGGTACTGCTCAAAATAAGGGAGGAAAGACTAAGAGCAGTCCTGATTGCCCCACACTGCCCACGTCAGCACTGGTGCCCACTGCTGTGCAGTCTGTCACCCCTGCCACCTTGGCACCTACCTCAGATCCCAACACTTCTGACCCAGGGGAATGGAGAATTCATGCATTCCCAATTGCAAACCCTCAACCTGGCAGCCTGGCTTATTCCCTGACCACCCCTCAAGTTGCCAGCCTAAGCAAACAAGTCCTAGATGTTATACGTGAGGCCAGATGCCTCAGCACTAGGAAATCCTATGCTGACAAGTGGAAGAGGGTTTGCATCTGGATCCGGACTAAGGGAGCCGGAACGGCACAGCCCTCCCTACCTCTCATCCTGGATTACCTGGCAGACCTACTACACAGGGGTATATCCTTCTCTTCTATTAAAATGTATGCCTCTCCCATCTCTGCTCATTACAGCACAGAGCCTCCTCTCTTCTCACACCCTCTCATCAAAACACTTCCTAAGAGGGGTTAACAACTTAAGGCCACCCAGAAGAGCTCCTACCCCAGCTTGGGATCTTGACTTTGTGTTGGAAAAGCTCACCCTATCCCCTCCCCTACTTTGAACCTGCACCTTCAGCAGAGTTCAGATTTCTCTCTTGGAAAACAGCCTTGCTTCTGGCCATCACTTCAGCTAGAAGAGTATCAGAGCTACAAGCACTAATGGCTGTAGAACCCTTCATCATTTTCCTTGCTGACAGAGTCTCCCTCAGGACTAACCCATCTTTCATGCCTAAAGTGGTATCCAGTGTGGCTCTCAACCAATTCATACATTTGCCCACCTTATTCCCTAACCCACAAAACAAGGGGGAAGGATTCTACACTCTCTAGATGTGCAAAGACAGCTCAAATTCTATCTGGACAGGGCTAGATCTTTCAGAAAAACTGATCAATTGCTAGTCAACTTCACAGCAGGAGCAGAGGGCAAGGCCATATCCGAACAAACAATCTCCAAATGGATAGCACTCTGCATCCATTTCTGCTACAGACAGCATGGGAAACCACTCCCAAAAGGGGTCAGGACACATTCCATCAGAGCTACCTCCACCTCTGCACCCTTTCTCAGAGGGGTCCGCACCAGGGACATCCTGGAGGCTGCAACAATGGACATCTGTTCATACCTTCATCAAGCATTACCACTTGCCTATCTTCACCAAATCCAGGGCAGGCTTTGCCACCGCAGTCTTGCAGGGCATCCTAGCCAGCCCACGGTCTTCTTGACTGTCTCCACCCTTTTCTTCAGCTTTGGGAATCAACCCAAATGTGATGACTGCAACAGTGAAACACGAAGAGCATAGTACAGTTGTGTACATTTACCATAAATGTAGATGTTGGAGTGTATTCACTGTTGCAGTCCTGGTTTCCCTCCCTCCATCCCCCTTTTCTCTCTCTCTCTTTCTATCTCCTTACAGGGATTTTTGATATTTACTTCCCTTTACTTCCCACTGATGGTGTTCTTCCATCATAACCTACCTCCCTATTTGGGGGGCTCCTGACAGTTAAGGCAAGAAAAACTGATGTAATGGCATTGGCTGCCTGATTTTATACCACTGATGATGTGACGCCAGTCCTGGAGTGACAGCAACCGACACAGAAATACTAAGCCTCTGGTATTCGGGCCGACTGAGGGCTATCCATGGCAGGATAACCCAAATGTGATGACTGCAACAGTGAATACACTCGAACATCTGTATTTATGGTAAGTGTACACAACTGTACTTTCCTGTATCTCCTGTTCTGGAGGCTTTCCTGAATGCCTTTGCATTTACTTCCACTGTACCAGATCCCCCCCAGCCTCCAGTACCTAAAAGCACTAACAGGTTTTATAAGATACCTGAGGCTTGACATTTTATTTACAAAAACCCTGTTGCAGACTCCTCTGTGTTTTCCATGTCAACAGAAAAGCCATCTATGCTACTGACTGCTACCGATGCTCTTCCTGTGGAAAAGACAGCAGGGAAATGGACAGATAGCGGAAAAAAGATTTATACATCATCCACTGTGTCTTTAGAACTCTTAATTATCAGATTCAAATGACTGTTCTCAGTAGTTAAAGTAAGAATCCCCTGAGGAACATACCACTAAACAACAGGCTTCTCAAGTAGCTAGGCATAGCATTAAATGCAGCTGTGATGCAGTGGAAGCTTCTTTCACGGCAGCTGCTACAGGTTCTGTGATCAGGAAGTATGCATGGTTACAGTCTTGGCCCCTTCCAGAAGATATTTAGGCTAAACCTATAGATTTTTTGTTTGCAGAAGCTAGGTAAGGTTATGAATGACTGTAAAAAGATATGTACCAAGATACCAAAGGACTTACCCTGCAAAGCCCACTTCCTTCACTTGCAGGGAACATAGGACTTCTCATAAGGCCAAGAAAATGCCTAGGAAAAGATTTCAGGGCAAACATGGCAGGGGCTCTAGATCTGAGAGACCTCCTTTACCCATCCCTACTCCCTCTTTCAATCCCTTCCACTATCCAAAAGGCTTGCCTCATCCCTAAAAAGTAACTACTCATGACTTCAGGCAAATGGGTGTTGTGAGTCATAAAAAAGAGATACAGAATGACCTAGAATGAAGTTCCTCCTTTCGATGGCATCCCACCACCTCGACAAAATCAGAATCAATTGCTCTATCCCATAATTCAAATCTTGCTAGAGCAAGGCACAATTGAGCCAGTATCTACACAGTATGTGGGAAAAGGGATGTTCATTGTGCATACAGCTGCAGTCATAACAGATGGGTTATCCTGCCGTCAGGCGGGTCCTCGGTTGGCCGAATTCCAAAGTGTAGGTCCGGCGTCGGTTGTCGTCGCTTCTTCCCTGACGTCAGTGCGGCAGGGGTATAAAAGAGGCAGCCAACGCCATTTTCTTCATTCTTTCTTGCCGTGCGTTGCCCGAAGCAGAAGCAGTTCGCAAGTGCCGGTCGGCCAGCTCCTGAGATTTACGAAAGTATTTCAGCCGAAGTCTTCTTGAAAGCTAAGTACCCGGTTGGGGAAACTTTTCTAGCCTCAGACCGATGTCAGACAAAGTTAATAATTGCATTTCTTGTGGGAAGCAAATTCCGCATAAGGATTTCCACTCTTTCTGTATACCTTGCTTAGGCCCAGACCACTTCGTCTCGGCCTGCCGTTTTTCTGCAAGATTCAATAAGTGCACTATTAAGCGCCGGGCGGAGTTCGCCCTTTACTTTTTTGGCAAAGAAGTTAATTATATTATGTCGTTGGATACTCCGACTCCAGTTTTGAGCAAAAAACGCAAAGATAAGGACCGACATACGAGGTCCGCACCACCTACTGAAACCACGCTAAGGCCGACTACCGGTTCTCTGGTACTTAGCGAGGCGCCTACGCAGCCCCTGAGTACCGATGACAATGCATTACCGGTGTCTTCAGTACCCGAGGTCGCAGGCTCCTCGGCCCCCATTCCTACTACAGATCCCGACGCCACTCCTGGCGGGGAAACTCAGAATTTAGACAGGCCTGCCATTTCTCAAGGGGTCTTCAGGCCTTCCCCCTTCTCTATTAAAGCCTTCACTAAATCTAAAGCAGCCATGAAAACCAAAAAACAGGTTCCTCAGACCCCCTCTCAAGGCACCATGCCTAAAATACAGATGCTTAAAATGGCTGAGGATTTGATTACTCTTATCAGGGGTTCTCAACCCCCTTCTGACAAAAGGCCCAGATTAGAGGAAGACTACCCTTCCTCAGATCAAGCTCCTATTACCTCAGAACTATCTGAGGACCAGGATTACACCTATTCTCCATTCGAAGACTCTGATGCAGAGGAGTCTATTCCCTCGGTCTCCCCCCCTGAGGACTTCTCTTGTGGGGAAACCCTGCATACATTGAGGGAACACTTTCACTGGGAAGGCCAAGATTACTCAGATTCCAAGAAAAGGCTCAGGGAATTTCTTCTGCTGCCCCAGCATAGGCCTCTGGCTATCCCTCCTGTTTTAGATATATTGGATGATGTGTACACAGAAGCCAGCCTTAATCCTGATTCTTTGCCTCCAGCTCCTGTTAAACCAGACAGGTATTACCGGGTTCCTGATTCTCACCAGTTCCTATATAAAAGCCATACTGCTGACCCAGAAACAATTTCACAGGGTCCCAAAGGAATTAAGGCCTCTACTGCTAAAAATCCATTACCTTCAGAGAGAGATTCCAGAGCTTTAGAAAGGTGGGGGAAAAAGGTGTACACCTAGGCCACTTTAACCATGAGGGCATTAAACTGTCAGTTCCATATGTTAAAGTATCAACAGTTTTTGATATCTCAGCAGAAAAGCAAGATGACACAGCCAGAACAACCAGATTTAAAAGAGTCGCAGGATTTGTTGCATGGTGCAGAGCAAGTGGGTAAACATACCTTGCAGTGTGGTTTTGATGCTTTAGAGGCCTCATGTAGAGCTGCTGTTACGGGGTCTGTTATACGTAGGCATGCTTGGCTCAAAGAGCAAACCTTACCAGATCATGTCAAAGCTAAATTATTAGATGCATCCCTTCAAAAAGATGTAGTTTGGTGTTAAAGCTGAGGAGGTGCTAAAGAAAATGGAGGAAAAAGCGAAATCAGTGCAAACAGTGAAAGATTTCCTGCAGGTACAGCCTCCACGTTTCAGCAGAAACTGGCCTTCAAAAAATTGGTCCTTTCCAGCCATGGACAGACCTCAAAGGGGCAGATACAGGCGCCCAAGGGGCAGAGGGCAACCTCAAGGATCTTTCAGAGCCAGACAGTGGCAAGCACCAACCCCAAGAGGTGGAGAAGATAGATCACAGTCTTTTAGAAAACAGACACAATGACTTCCCCTACACCTGCCAAGCAAAGCTTTAATGGCAGCACCTTTGGGCGGAAAACTGACATTATTCTCAAAAAATTGGCATATTGTTACAAAAGACAAATGGATTCTGGACATTATAGACAGAGGCTACAGGTTCCACTTTCACACCCTTCCAAAAATGAGAGGCATGCCAAACCTGCCACAAAATCAAAGGGCAGAGGCACAAAAACAAGTTTCAGCTCTCATGGACATGAAAGCAATTCAAGAGGTACCTGCAAAAGAGCAAGGTCAAGGGTTTTATTCCAGACTATTCCTGGTACCGAGGAAAGACCAAGATTGGAGACCTATCTTAGACCTATCCATCCTAAACACATATCTACAGGTGCCAAAATTCAAGATGCTCACATTACAGCAGCTTCTTCCCATGCTGGGCAAGGAGTCTTGGCTGGTAACATTGGACCTCAAGGAGGCATACCTGCATGTCCCTATCAGACAAAATTGCAGAAGATACCTCAGATTTCTTGCAGGTTCAACCCATTACCAATTCTCTGCATTGCCCTTTGGCTTATCTACTGCACCCAGAGTGTTTACGAAATGCTTGGCATCAGTAATTGCCTTCTGTAGACTACAAGGGATACAAATCTACCCATATCTGGACGACTGCCTGATCCAAGCGGACAGCAAGGACATACTACTGCAGCACCTGGCGTTTGCAATAAAACTGTTGAACTTCTTGGGATACACAGTCAACAAAAGAAAAAATCAAAACTAATACCCTCTCAACAAATAATTTTCCTGGGTGCCAGCTTGGATACATCCACCCAGATGGCCTACCTCACGCCAGACAAGCAAGGGCAACTGTCTCAATACTTCAGAAAAATGGCAACTTACACCAGGCTGCAAGGAAAATCCTGCAAGCTCTGGGATTCATGGCATCTTGCATCCTACTAATCCCATGTGCAAAGCTGCATATGAGGAAACTTCAGTGGTACCTGAAAAACTTATGGTCTCAACACAGCCACAGCTTGGAAACAATTATCCCACTCATTCCATGCCTTCAAAAGGAATTTTTGTGGTGGACTCAAGCTTGCCAAAAAACACAGGTCTTCCTTTCTGTGTACCTCAAGCAACTCAAATCATCACAACAGATGCCTCAGACTACGCCCGGGAGCACACATGACAGATCAGTGCATTCAGGGAAAATGGACCCGAAAAGAGAAGCACCTTCACATCAACCAAAAGGAAATGCTAGCCGTGCAAAAGGCTATTATGACCTTCAAAGACCTACTGCATCCAGGCCAGCTATTGATAAGGACAGACAACACCACAGTGATGTGATACATAAACAAACAGGGGGGAACTCATTCATACCCCCTGTGCAGGCAAGCCATGACCCTATGGAACACAGCACTGGAATTGCAAATTCAACTGCAGGCACAATTCCTGCCAGGGAAGGAAAACACACTGGCAGACAACCTAAGCAGAAATATGACAGATCCACACGAATGGAAGTTGCATCCTCAACTTTTCACAAAGATAACTCAGGCATGGGGACAGCCAGACATAGATCTCTTTGCTACCCACAGAAATTGCCAGTTGAAAAAATTTTGTTCAAGGACCTATCATCCACAGGCTTGGAAATTGGACGCATTTTCCTTCAATTGGGCAACATTGACAGTCTATGCCTTCCCGCCTCTTCCTCTGCTGCCCAAAGTTCTATTAAAAGCCAGAGCAGAGAGGCCGAAAATGATTCTCATCGCCCCAGACTGGCCAAGACAACACTGGTATCCGCTCCTGAGGAGCCTGACACATTCCCCACCATGGATCCTACCTCTAGTCCCTCTTCTGTTGTCCCAGCACAACTACAAAACCCTTCACAGCCAGCTCAAAACCCAAAATCTAGCTGCATGGAGAATTCCTTGATTTCCCAACAGTTTCTCCTCTCCAAGGAGGTGCAGGATGTCATCTTGGAGGCCAGAAGACCTTCTACTAGAAAGGCTTACTCCGCCAAATGGAAACGATTTTGTGCCTGGAATCAAGAAAAGGGACAGAATCCTTGGGTAATAAATATACCTCAAATTTTACAGTACCTAGCTGAGATGTTAAACAATGGACTTTCCTTCTCCTCCATCAAGATCCACGCTTCAGTCATTTCTGCACAGTACAACACAGCTCCTCCATTATTCTCTCACCCTCTCTTAAGGCAGTTCCTCAGAGAGGCAAAGAATTTAAAACCCCCAAGGAAACCACCAGTCCCTGCTTGGGACCTCAACTACATATTGGAAAAGCTGACCCTTCCTCCCTTCGAGCCAGCTTCTTCAACAGAGTTACAGTACTTGTCATGGAAAACAGCCTTCCTTCTGGCTATCACCTCAGCACGCAGGGTTTCGGAGCTACATGCCCTCATGGCTGTGCAACCATTCATCATTTTCCATCAGGACAGAGTTTCCTTATGAACCAATCTTACCTTTATGCCAAAGGTAGTATCCAGTGTAGCTTTGAGTCAGACTATCCACTTACCTACCTTTTATCCTAATCCACAAAACAAAGGGGAAAGACTACTACATTCCTTGGACATTCACAGACAACTTCGTTACTACTTGGACAGAATAAAGCCATTCAGGAAATCTGAGCAACTCTTTGTGTCCTATGCTGTAGGTGCTCAGGGAAAGGCTATTTCCAAACAGACAATTTCAAAATGGATAGCCCACTGCATACACTTTTGTTACTCATTTCATGGAAAAACTGTGCCTGCATGCATCAGATCCCACTCCACTAGAGCCACAGCTACCTCTGCAGCCTTCCTCAGGGGGGTCCCTACCAAGGACATTTTGGAAGCAGCCACCTGGAGTTCAGTGCACACTTTCTCCAAGCACTATCACCTCCCACTATACTCAAAATCTAGAGCGGGCTTTGCCACAGCAGTCCTGCAGGGCATCCTAGCCCCTCCTAGTTCCACTTAGTGCCTACTACCATTACTTAGCTTTGGGATTCTACCCATCTGTTATGACTGCAGCTGTATGCACGATGAACATAGTACAGTTTTGTACCTACCATAAATGTAGATGTTCGAGTGCTCATACAGCTGCAGTCCAGGTTTCCCTCCCTCCATCCCCTCTTAGGACAGGCCTTATGGCAAACACTTTTCATATAACCTTTTTGGGGTATTCTTTTATGGTGTATTTGCTTGCAACTACTGTTTTTGATTTATCAACATTGCATCTTTGCATAACATTATGTTTGCCTTCCTTCTGGGGGCACCTGACATCTGGGGCAAGAAAAACTGAAGAAAATGGCGTCGGGTGGCTCTTTTATACCCCTGCCGCACTGACGTCAGGGAAAAAGCGACGACAACTGACGCCGGACCTAGACTTTGGAATTCGGCCAACCGAGGACCCGCCTGACGGCAGGATAACCCATCTTTTATGACTGCAGCTGTATGAGCACTCGAACATCTACATTTATGGTAGGTACAAAACTGTACTTTCTATTCCACACTATTCCTCATCCCAAGAAAAGGAGGAGACGGGAGACCAATGCTGGATCTTTCCACCCTCAACATATATCTTCTTGTTCCATCTTTTAAGATGTTGGCATTGCAACTCTGCATTCATTCATCCTTCCTCAAATCTTCTTTGTGTTGTTGGACCAAAAAATGCTTATCTTAACATTCCTATTTACCCTGCCTAAAGGAAGTTTCTGAAGCTTTCTTCTGACTCATCACACTTTTCTGTTCTCTGCTTTGCCTTTTGGACTCAATACAGTCCCCAAAGTCTTCACAAAGTACCTTGTCCTAGTAATAACTTACTGCAGGACTCAGGGAATCCAGATTTCCCCTTATTTAGATGACCTGTTACTCAGCATGTACTCTTGACTCATATCAGATTCACCATGGCCCTACTTCACACCCCGGGTTTCACAGTCAATCTGAAAAAAAAAATCAGCAAAGAAACCAACCCAAGACCTAGTTTTCTTGGGATGCAGATTAGACACCAGACTCATGCAAATATTTCTGCTGCCACAGTACAAAACTTAACAAGTTACTTCTTTTCTCTTCTCCCTTTCCAGACTTGAACTTCAAGGAAGATTCTCAGAGGACTGGGATTCATAGCAACAACCATCCCCATGATCCCCCTTTGCCAGACTTTATATGAAGATCATCCAGTGGTACCTGAAATGTACATAGTCCCAACATTCTTATTCCCTGGATACACGGGTACCTCTCTTGACATGCCTAAAGAAGGAAATACTGTGGTGGATATTACAGATAAAACTATACCCTGTCTTCCCCTTCAAACTGTAGACACCATAACAGGAACTGTATACAAACATATCAGATGATGCATGGAGAACATAGATGGGCAGCCTAAAAGTTAAAAAAACAATGACCTACAAATCTAAGACCAGAACACATCAGCGTGAAGGAGATGAGGGCACTCATACAGGCCTTGAAGATCTTTTTCCATTCTTGGAAACCAGGTCCATTAAGAGTGTTCACAGACAACACAGTGGTCATGTGGTACATTAATAAGCAGGGGGCCACCAGATCTTTCCAACTGTGCAGACTGCCTCTTTTGGCATGGGAGTAGGCCACAAAAGCAAACCTTCCCTCCAAGTGGTTTACATTCTCTCACAGGACAATGTGGTGGCAAACATTGTAAGCAGATCAAGGGAAGATCTCCATCAATGGATACTGATCAGGGATACCTTCCTAGACATAGTCCATAATTGTGAGATGCCACAGATGTATCATTTTGCCTTCAACAGCAGCAAATAACTTAGGCCCTTTTGCATTAGGACCTACTGTCCTCATGCTTGGAAAACAAACACGATATCCTTCCCTTGGAAAGAGAGGTTCTTATATGCCTTCCTTCCTGTTTCTCAACTTCCCAAAGTCTTATTAAAGATTCAAAAGAAATTACCAGAGATCTTACTGATGACTCCCTATTGGCTATGTCAACACTGATTCCCCCTTCTCTTCTACCTATCCAAGCGCCATCACCAGAAGCTTCCCTCCATAGTGGACTTGCTCACACAGGAGAAAGACTCGCTACTTCATACCAGCCTGCCATTCCTCAACCTGTTAGTAGGGATATTAGGATTCTGATCCCTTTTAGACACTAATTTTCTGAGAACTGCTTAAGATTCTTCAGGAAGCAAGGAAACCTGCAACCAGAAAATCGTGCCTAGGAAAATGGAAAGGATTTGCTAAATGGCATTGACCAAAATATCAGGATCCACTCCAGACTAATATTCCTATGGTTCTGTCTGATCTGTATGAACTGTTATAGTCTGGCCTTGCATTCTTAGCAATTAAGGCACAAATTTCAGCCATATCTGCATGTCTACTTCTGGATCCACCACTTCTGTCCAGACTAGAGGTAAAATATTTCTTAAAAGGTGTACTTCATCTGAAACCACCAAGAAAAGTTGTCCTCCCTGCTCAGGTCTCAACTTTGGGCTGGGAAAACTCACTTTTCCTCTTTTCAAACCAGCAGCATCTGCCTCTCTCAAATTGTGTACTTGGAAAGTTATCCTTCTGGTAACCCTCACCTTTGCCAGATGGGTCTCTAAGCTATATGCTTTTATTGCAATCCCTTCCTTTCTTATTTTCCATAAGGACAATGTGTCTTTAAAGGCTAATCCCTCTTTCATGCCAAAAGTAGTAAATATATTGTCTCTCAATCAGACCATGAATCTTCCCATCTTCTTCTCTAATTCAGAAGATATGGGAGAAAGAGTCCAATGTTCCCTGGATGTGCATAGACAGCTCAGATTCTACCTGGATAATATCAAGGATATTTGCAAATAAAACCAATTGTTTTCCTGTTTTCAAGATTACAAGTTAGGAAACTCTGTTTCAAAGCAGACAATTGCTAACTGGATTTCTAAATCCATATCCTTTTGCTATACTGTTCATGGTAGAGTCTTACCTTGTCCTGCAAAGTCCTGTTCTACTAGAGCAGTAGCCTCATCTGTAACCTTTTACAAGGGAATTGACTCTTGAACAATGTTATAATCAGCTACTTGGTCTTCAGTGCATACTTTAAACAAAAATTACAGAATGGATGCATTTTGTAGATCCAGGGCTGCCTTTGCAAGTGCATTCATCTTTGGATTACTAGACATTTCTCCTAGCCCTCTTCCACCCCAACCTTCATACCTCTTAAGTTTTGGAACTCACCCAACAATTTGGAATACTGCATACTCCTTGCCTTTGATTACTCTTCTTTTTCTTGCCATAGATCAAGGAGCATCACTTTTTTCTACATCTCCCTCTTAGCTGACCAGTTTATTTCATCTCACAGGCCTCATCAGGGTTACTGGCTTGGAAATAGTCTTGAGGATTTACCGTCATATGTCTGCTTATGTACCCTTAGGCTCACAGGGTTATGCCATACGTCAGACATATGGCTGTATTGAAAGGGTTTGGCTTTGGTATTCCAGCCAGTTCTCCAGCTGAGATAACCCAGCCACTTGGAGTACTGCTGTAGTGATCAGTAGGACATCTCCTATTATAGCAAGTTCTTAAACAGCTGCACTTTTCATAATTATTCTGTACACCAGCTGTCATAATCCTCCCCATTCTGCCTGCTGTACCCTCGTATTTAAAAGTAAAAACTATCATATGCATTATGCTGTCCCTCTGCTGGAAGTTTTATGGGCATCAGTTAATCTTTTTCCATTGATGGACACACTGGGCTCAGTACCTCTGCTGATCCCATAGGAGTGGAGGCTCTATTAACAAACAGATCAGAATCAGGTACTCTTTTTTTTTTTTTTTTTTTTTTTAAACACCTTTATTAAATTATCATTTTTGACATAGACAAACATATAATCTGATGTCAGTCTTCATGTAATTCTTGACTGTGGGCTTGGTTCCAAGCCACCAAACCAATTTTGCTGTTATTCCAGCTCTCTCCTTCCAAAAACTCTCAAGCTAGGCTGTACCCATAATGCTGCTGCTCACCAAATTACCTCAGATCATGTTTGCTGCTTCATAGTGCCAGATGCATTCAACCAACCTCTTGAGCTTGGCTTGTCTTCTGGCTGTAGGTTAGTTGTTTTTTCTTGATACCTAACCTCTTAGATCGGTTCTTAGTTCTAATTTTTCTACCCCCTCCTCTACATTTCTTTAGCCATGTGCATGACTGAGCTTTTGTTCCCTGTTTTACTATTAGGTAGTGTAAGGTGCCATCATTGGTACTTTCCCCCTTCTGGTAACCTTCCTTATCATCATTGTTAATTTTTCCCCTTTCCTTTCTAATATAAAAAAAGAAAAACTTTCTCTTATTTAAGCTCTTCTGTGACTGTGTGTGTGTGTGTGTGTGTGTGTGTGTGTGTGTGTGTGTGTGTGGTGGCCTTAGTTTTTGTTCATGGCTGACAAACCCTCTAAAGCCACCTCTCATTTCAAGAGGTGTCAAAAGTGTGAATGAAAAATGCCAAATTCAGATGGACACACCTTTTGTGTGTATTGTCTTCCTGCTGTCCATCTTCAGGAAGATTGCACCATCTGTCACGGGTTCTCTGCCAGAACTCTGACAGAGTGCAAAAATAAGCTCATACTCAAAGGACTTCTAAAATCTGAGTTTGAATAGACTATCTCTGGTCTTAGAACAGAAGCCAGTTCTTCTTCTTCAGCATCTTCCTCTTCAAAACCAAAAAAGTGTACTCATTCGTTCCTACAGCTTCCTGGGAATTGCCTTCAAAACTGATTAAGTCACCCACGCTGCTGACTGTCTCCTTGATACCAGTGTGGAAAGATACTCCTTCCTCGACACCAACCTCTTCAGTATCAGTATCGGTGCAGACAACTCTTCCTTCGGCACAAACAGATCATTCGGTACCAAAGGAGCCTCAGATGTTAGTTTTACCATGGACATCCTATTCACCATCGATTGACCCATTCTCAGACTGTCCTTCAAATCCTTTTTTGGAGAGATAGCCACTGAGGTCTCCATCTACTTCCTCTATTCAGTCCACCAAGAGCCTGCCGGAGTCAGACATTATGAGACTGGTGGACCAGCTGCTGACAACAAGGGGATAACCTCCATATTCAGTTTCTAACCTTAACTCTGCAACCTTGACTTCTTCTACACTCCTGCAAATTCCTCCTTCAACTCTAGCAGACATTTTGGACCCCCTGGTGGTGACCATCCTAGCTTTGACTGTCTTGATGCTGGTCAGAACTCCTCTGGCACTGATAGTTAACCTGAGGTCTTCTGGTTTGTTGGAACTGGAGACCTCCCTGGGTTGAGGCTTCATTGCTGGTTCTGAGGGACAGGGTTTGACTTTGATTCTTTCAGAGCCCTCCATGCCCCTTGGGGCATCGGCATATGTAAGCTTGACCCTGGCTTCTGTTTCAGAGGTGGCTTCCTCGGTGCAGGGTGGGACCATGGTTCTGAAGGAGTCTGTTTCAGTTCCGGGCTTGCATCCCTCTATGGGGGAAGGGGGCCTGCCTAGCAGACTGTGAAGAGGGCCTTATCCATTGTGGTTAAACAGTCTTTGCCTTCCCTGTCGGGCCAAACAACTTGTCCATCCCCTTGACCGGAGCTTCCTCCAGTCTCTTCTCTGGGACAGAGGGCACAAAAGCCTCCGGTGCGAACCACCTTGGTTATATCATCTTCGGATACCTCTTCGGAGCATCCCACCAAAGAGGTACCTTCGAAGAAAAAGTGCAAGAGGAAGCACTTGAACTCCCCTGAAGAGTTCTTCAAAGAAGATACCAATTTCAATGAAGGGGAAGGTTCCTCAAAGTCACACCCTGAAAATGTTTCCTTCGGAGACATCCTCGAAATCCTGAAACAGAGGGCTGGCTGGACTACCCTCCAACCTTCCTCAGAGGAATAGGTATACCTAAAGGCTTTTCACACCCAGCCCTCTACTTCTTGGATCTCTTTGCCCACTGATGATCTTACTAACTCGATCACTCATCGGGTCTGGAAAATTCTTGACTCTCTTCATTCTACAAACTCTATGGTCAATGGCAGCCTCTACCACTCTAGTTCCATGGCCAGATACCACATGTGAATTCTTCAGTGTCTTCTGGTCTCCCAGTGGTCCCTATTGAATCAGCCAATGTACCATTTAATCATGATTGCCAGCCATTGCAAAGACCTAAGTTGGTGGCTCCACTCCAATGAAATCTTGTTTGGCCATCCCTTTGTCCCTCCTCATCCCCAAGCCATAGTGACCATGGATGAGGCCCAGATGGGGAGGGGGCATTATCTGGGAAAGACAGTCTGTGGCACTTTGTCCCAGCTGGGGGCCATCATTCTAGAGATGAGGGCGGTGCTCTTAGCTTTGCAAGCATTTCAAGATACCGTCCCTTGCGGAACGGTTGCAATACAAACAGACAACATGTCAGTAGTGTGGTATATCAGAAAACAAGGGGGAACCAGGTTGTACCCTCAGAGTCTGGCAATGGGCGATTTCTTCCAACTGCTTTCTAACAGCAATGCATATTCTGAGGAGCTCCAACATGATTATGAACAAGTTGAGCAGAACCATCCTCATGCCTCTCGAGTGGTCTCTCAATCCAGTAGTGGTGAGAAAGATATTCCAGCACTGGGGCAAACCTTGCTGCGATCTGTTTGCTACCCCTCTGAACAAGAAGTGCAGCAGCACTTGCCCTAATCCTCCTCTCATGGGTAGTCACCCAGAGACCCTCTACTTCACGATTGGCCCCCGGGTCTACTCTATGCCCCCCCCCGACTCCACTAAAATGTCAGTTTCTAAAGAAAGCCAACAGGCTGAAGAACAAAATAATCCTCAATGCCCCGTTTTGGCCTTGACAAGTCTGGTTCCCCTTTCTTTGGCCTCATCTAGTTCGGAAACCCTGGATACTGGACCCAGCTCCAGACCTATTGTCCCACCTGGCGGGGATGGTTCATCTGAATCTTCAGCATCTCAAGCTCACTGCATGGTTTCTCTAGTTCCCATGATTGCTAGGCATTCCTCCCTCACTTCTTCGGTCCAACACATTGTTGTGGCCCACCACAGACCCTCAACTAGATATCTGTATGGTAACAAATGGCTAAAGTTTGCTAAATGGTCACTTGACTGTAATATTTACCTGTATGCAGCACCCGTAGACAAAGTTTTAGACTTTTTAGCCTTACTGTACGAGTCTGGCTCATCAGCTTCTACCATTTGGGTGCATCTTGGTGCAATATCTAATTTCCATATTGGTTTTAATGGTTCATCACTTATGTCACAAACTTTGTAAAGCCTTTTTGAAAAGAACATTAATGCTCAGGCCTCCATTTAAAGAACCCTCTGCGCCATGGGATTTGCATTTGGTACTGCATTCTCTTATTTCTTCCCTCTTCGAACCTTCAGCAACTTGTGACTTAAAGTTCTTGTCCTGGAAAACCTTATTTTTGCTAGCTAACACTTTGTCCAGGAGAATATAGGAAATTCAAGCCTTGTCCTGCAAATCCCCCTATTTGATATTTCATAAGGACAGGGTCTCCCTCAGGACAAATCCTTTCTTTTTACCAAAGGTTGTTTCAGAGTCAAATATCAGTCAGATTTTACATCTCCCAGTCTTTTTTTCCAACAAGGGGGACTACTGTCTACACTTAGTAGGCATACACAGACACTTATGTTTTTACCTTCACAGAACAAAGGACATTAGAAAATCCGACCAACATTTATTGGCTTTTCTACAGTCTCTTTAGGCAATCCAGTATCTGTTACCTTGGCGAAATGGCTTAGAGACTGTATCACCTTTGTTTACAACAGAAGGGGACTCCACCCACCAAGTCCTGTGAAAGCACATTCAATGAGAGCTGTAGCAGCTTCTGCAGTTTCTTCCTTAGATGATATTTGTGCAGCAGCTACATGGGCATCTTCTCATACCTTTATTACTCATTACAAACTGGACCAGATCTCTAGGGGACATGCATCATTCAGCTCAGTGGTGCTCAGGAATATTCTTCCATGAGACCTCCCAAAATTCAGGTAGCTAGGGACTCTGTCCCACAGTCAAGGATTACGTGAAGATTGACAACATCAGATAAAGAAGTTGTGTCTTACATTCCATCTGTATTGTCGATCTTCATTAATCCTTGACATTCCCCCCTCCTTCCCCTGCCTTAGAACTCTTGGTGGACCAACTACTCCCAAAGTCTGGCTTTATAATAGGGACACAGATATGGTCTCTATCTAGTACGTCTTGTCTGTCACTATTGTATGCAAACTCAGTCTGAGGTAATTTGGTGAGGAGTATTATGGGTAGAGCCTAGCTCAAGAGTTTTTGGCAGGTGTGAGATGGAATAACGGCCGAGTCGGTTCCGAAGCTCAGAACCGAGCCCACAGTCAAGGATTAGTGTAGATCGAAAACACCGATGGAACGTTATGGTAAGACATACCTTATTTTTAACAGAGAAAAAAACAAACCATATTAACAATTTTATATATATAAACATTATATCATCAGTCCAGTATTACATACATTGCTGAATTTCTACTATCCCTTAAACGTCCTTCTCCTCCTCATGAACACTATTTTGCATGTATTGTTTGCAAAATTTCCATTGATGTCTGTGTAATTTGCTTCTTCCCTTTTCTGAAGATCCCCCTTCCAGTCCTTGTATCTCTTTTATAAAATTCAGTACTTCAAATACAGTGTAGATTTTATTTATTTATTTGACATTTGTTGACTGAGCTAGCACCCTTCTTCAGCAGGGGCCCGGGGAGAAAAGCTGCACAATCATATACAGTAGTTTAACATACTTTCAAATATAGAGAATACATAGCCCAGTAATAAAAAAAAAAAGTGTTACATCACAAGTTTAGACAAATGATCAGTTTGTACAATTGACTAACACAGATTGTGTCAAATCTGTTTACAGGATATATTCATATGTACAACAGGTGAACAGAGATTTTGTTTAGAAGCAGCTTTGTATGTACATGCAGTGTCCTGAGTATAATAAAATCCATTTGTCACCTGGTGCAGAAGTAGCGTTTTAGATACCATAAAGATAGTAAGTTAAGAACACTTGGTCATCAAATTCAGTAAAAGTATTTAATTATCATGTAGGGATTATTAGAGGATATATATGTTGTATTCAGGGGTGATATTAAGCACAAGGGGAGGTTTGTAAGAAGTAGTGAGTGGTAATTAAGTTTAGAGTGAAAAGATGCGAGAGGTAAGGGGGGAGAAGTGAGAGTTTTTAAGGGGTTGAAGTTGGGAAAGGAGTCAGGGATGGAAGGTAGGATGGATGAAGATACAGTTAAGAGGTTCAAGGAGGATGTTTACAGTGGCAAGTCCAGGAGTTTATTAGGAATTCTTTGAGAGCATTTTTGAGTTTTTGAGGATGGTTTATATTTCTACTAGAAGTTTGTTCCAGAAGGGGGAAGGAGAGTAACTATAGAGGTTTTGTCCAGTGGATCTGTTTGGCTTGTACATTTCTAGTAGATTTTGGTTAGAACGTCTGAGGATCCTGGGAGAGGTATAGAGCGAGACTAGTGAGGCGATATCAGGGCAGAAGGAGGGCGAAATAGATGATCAGTAGTTGAGAGAGAAGAAGTTGGTGTTGGAATTCTAACCAATTTAAGGTCTTGAGAGAAAAACAGTGGTGAGATTTTAGAGGTTTTGTTAGCAGCAAATCTGGCAACTTTATTGTAGGTGGATTCAAGTTATCTAAGAGTGATGACTGGAGATTGAGAGCATTTTTGAATTCTTGAGAATGGTTTATATTTCTAATAGGAGAAGTTTGTTCCATGAGAGGGAAAAAGGGTAACTGTAGAGATTTTGTCCATTGGATCTGTTTGGCTTGTACATTTCTAGTAGATTTTGGTTAGAGTGACTGAGGGTCCTGGGATGGGTATAGAGGGAGACTACTGAGGAGATATTAGGGCAGAAGGAGGGCTTGTAGAGGGTGGAACAGATCAGTAGTTGAGAGAGAAGAAGTTGGTGTGTGAATTCTAACCAGTTTAAGGTCTTGAGAGAAAGACGATATTTTAGAGGTTTTGTTAGCAGCTAATCTGGCAACTTTATTGTAGGTGGATTCAAGTTTAGCTAAGAGTGAGGACTGGAGATTAGTGAGGATTTGTGAGCTGTAGAGGAGACCTAGTAGAAGGTAAGCATGGGTAAGGGAAAGTCGAGACTCTGTTAGGATTTTTTTTTTATTTCTGTAAAGGAGGCCTAGTTTTTGGTGGATTTTCTTTATGCATTGGTCAAATTTGAGTTGGTTGTCTATTATGGCTCCCAGAAGCATAGTATGTGTTTGTACCATAATAGTTGTATTGCTAAGGGATGTTAACAGAGATAGAGGGTTTAAGGTGTGTGAGGGATTTAGGAAGGAATAGCAGAAGTTTAGTCTTTCTTGGACTAAGTATTAGCAGGTTATTAGAGAGCCAGTTTTCAATAGATTTGAAAGATTGTTGAGTGAGGGTGTTCAGATATCAGATGTTATCAGAAATGGTAATGACTGTGGAGCCATCAGCATATTGTATGAGAGATGATTCAGGGCAGGATGTGGATAGACGATTTGTAGAGGTTGAACAATAAGGGACCGAGTATTGATCCTTGAGAGACTCCCATCTTGATGGGGAGAACAGGCAGTAGTGAGGAAAGCCATTTAACAGATTGCTGTCTGTCAGTGAGGTAGCTGGAAAACCAGGTGATTGTTGAATTTGAGAGATTAAGGTCAGAGAGTTTAGTAAGGAGCAGGGGATGAGAGACATTGTGAAAGCTTTGAAGAGGTCTAAAAAGAGACAGGAGATGAGTTTATTGTCTTCGGCTAGTGAGATAGTGTTGGTAAAGGAAATGGGGGCTGTTTTGTATTATGGTTGAAATGCTGGAATCTTGATTTCCATTTTCTAGTAATCTCTTTGGTAGCCAACAGAGTTAAACTTAATAAGTTCTTACTATGTCTAGGCAATTCAGATCCTGTATCCCAGCTCAAAACATAATTTGCTTAGTTACACTCATGTGCTCACCCAATATTTCTGACAGTAATTTTTAAAATTTGCCGACTCATTATACTCCCAAAATATATAATCTGATGTTGTCAGTCTTCATTCATACTTGATGAATGGGACTCTGTTCCAATCCTTGGAACTGGCTTGGCTGTTATACAGCTCACGCCAGCCAAAACACTCTCGAGCTAAGACTGTACCCATAATGCCCCACTCTCCATTACCTCAGGTCTCGTTTGCCACTCTGATAACATGACGCATCAGCTGATACTCTCCAGCTAAGTTTAAAAATCTATTATGCTTCTTTAAAAAAAAAATTCTGTTTCCTTTAAACAATTACTTTATTTTCTCTCTCGTTTACGTTTCTTGAGTGATTATGTTTCTCTGCCCTACATACCTTCATGGTATTCTCATTACCATTGTTGGTAAACTTCCCCTCCCTTCTACCTTTTAAGGTAACCTTTTTATATTGCCATTGTTGATAGTCCTCTTCCTTTTCTCTACCAATTTTGGTATTTCTCTATACCAGGGGTCTTCAACCTGCTGCTCTGGAGCCACATGTGACTCTTCCACCCCTCTGCAGTGGCTCCCTGTAGCTTTGAAAAATAATGGCCACTCTACTGCACAACACATACGTGCGCACACACACACACACACACACACACACACACACACACACACACACACACACATGCACATGCACAGTTATCTCTCAACTGTGCAGATTTTTGCAGAATATCCTGACTTTTGCCTCATATTTTTGGTCTGTTTCTCATAAAATTGTGGCTTTCTGGCAAATCGGTGAGGGCTGAAATCAGAAAAAATAGACAGACATTTGAGTTTCAGACTTCATACCCTTCAAAAAAGTAATGCTAATGCAAAATCTGTTATTCTATCAATTTCCAAGTTTGCAAGAGCAGTATTTAAAACGTGTCCCTATTTTTGGGCCTTTGTGCCCCATTATTTATGGTTTTGTCCAGATTTCTTGTTCTAAGAGGTATGACACACACACACACACACACACACACACACACACACACACACACACACACACACACACACACACACACAGACACACACACTGAGAGCGATTGAGCAATCCCAACAAAGGAACAAAAATAGGGACGGATTTTAAATATTGCTCTTATAAACTTAGTTCTTTTATATTTAGTATATAACTATATATAAAACTTTATATGGTGTGTTACCTTCATTATAGGGGTCAAATAGGTTTTGTGACTCCCGATGAATTTTATTTGGTGGGAGAGGGGCCAAAGATGGCTCTTTTAATAGTGAAGGTTGCAGACACCTGCTCTATACCATCCATGGTAGAATTTCCATGTATCCTGTGTGTGTGTGTCTGTCTGTTAGCCCTTTTGTTGGTGACTTTCCGTCCCTCATAAAATGGTGGAAAAACAAAAGGCACTTCAGGTTTCAAACGGTGCCAAGACTGTGGTCGAAAGATGCCTAATTCAGACAGGCATCTTTCATGTGTGCACTGTTTGGGTGCGCCCCATTTGGGCATATACTGTTCTGTCTGCAAGGCCTTCAGTACCAGAGCCTTAGTAGAAAGATGAAACAAGCTGATATTAAAAGGACTGTTAAAATCTTCTTTCGAAGAACCCCTGTGTAAGTCAGATCCTCTCTCATCAAAATCTGACCAGGCTAAAAAGAGAAGTAATTTGGTGCCAAGCTGTCTTATGGCACCAGAGACTAAGAGACACAAATCTTCAGTTCCATCAGCCTCCTTGGAACAGAAGAGTAGGGTTCCAAAGATGGTTCCATGATGGTGGTCGTCTGAGAAACACCCTCTCCTCTTAGCTCCATACACATTCAATGGGTTAACCCTATTAACTCAAGATTATATAGGTTAAGACCTTGTACAAGCGAACCTTTATGCTTCAACTTTAAATACTCAAGGTTTTTACACTAAAACTAATAGTTTTGGTACTCTAAACCAGCAACTGAATGCTAACGAAGCTACACGTGGTGGTATAGAGGCCCAAGCTTTCAGCACCAGATTAACTGATAGCTCCTATGAGGACAGAGTCGGAGATCACAATGCCAAAAGAACCTGAAACTATGGATATTCAAACCCCAAAATCCAAACTGTCAGCCATCTACACATCTCCAGAAAAAGAAGCAAAGAGGTTAAGATCTTCCAAATCTGTACAGGAGCAGACAAAGGATCCGATTAAACAGAAGGCCGACGGATCACTACAAATGGATGAGCTGAAAAGTGCTCTGTTACCTCTGCAAGTGGCCATCCAAGAATTAATTGTGAAAATGAGCTCTTTCGGCTCCTCTATCAATAAAATAGCTGACCGACTAGACCTGGTTGAAGGGAGATCTAAATCCAATGAGTTTGAAATTGAACAAATAAAAGAAGAATTACAAATGAAAGACAAAGCGATCAATGACATGCAAGCAAAAATCTTGGACCTGGAGGATAGAAGTAGGAGGAACAACCTTATTATTAGGGGTCTATCTGAGAAATACGAACCAAATCAACTTCTTGAAATTACTACACAAATCTTCAACAACTTATGCCATGAGAGAAGCCCTCCGACTAAATACATCATTGAGAGAGCACACAGAGCTTTGCGGAAACAGCAAACCACCGCAATCCCGAGACCTGTCTACGTCAAATTGCTTAACCATCAGGATGTGCAAACTATTTTATCGGCCTACAAGAAAGCAAACCATTTCTCCTGGAATAACCAAAACATTGTCATTTCTCAAGATTTACCCCTTGAAATAAGAGAGAAACGCCGCAAACTCTCCCCCTACTGTGCCGACCTCATCTCTCGTAAAATCAAATTCCAAATGAAATTTCCTTCTTTACTATCATTTACCTACAAGGAAACTAAGTTCTATATGTCCTCACCCAAAGAAGCGGATTCTATATTTACCAAATGCTTTGGTTCAACCCCAACCAATCGTTGAAGCCCCTGACTACTTCAATCCACTTACCGGAGGTCCTTATAGCCTTTCTAGTCCTTCACTGCTGTTAGTGTGTCTTTATTCACACAAATCTGCAACTGGGCTTTTATTAATCAACCTTTGACTCTCCCTTGCTATAATAGGAACTTTCCTTTAGTTCCTGTTGCTCGGGGGATCCATGAAATTGGCGGCTAATCCGAGTCTTGATTGATGCACCTCTGAAGCCGGAAGTTGAATGGTTTACATCCTTTGTTGTCCTACAACGGGCACATAACCCAGAGAATGCTATCATCGACAGCTACGGGGAGCGCTTACACCTGGTCGATATGTCAACCAAATCCCCTTAGAAGTTGGTCTGATTGGATTGGGAAGGTGAGAACCACTATCCTCCTGGACTTCCTTTATTAGTTAGGCATGGCAGAACCAATACACTTTATTTTCTGGGACCGTGAGCCTCGATCCAATTTGCCGGTGCGAACCAGAGTGCAGTTGCTTGTTATGGGAAAAGTTGCCTAATATTAACTTGTCTAGTGCAAGTCGCTAGGACATATATGCATGTCCCTAGGCGGCAAGGGGTTTACAGATTGGATTGATAAAAGACATGAAGGACTAGCATATGTAAGTTAGTTATTCCTCCAGAAACACTATATCCCACTATTATTGATAACTGGTGAAACCTGGCTATACCCCTTCTTAAATATATTTGTGGTCACTTAGAAGAAACTTCAGTTATTAATCTAAATGTTTTATCTGCAAACTTCTAGAAACCTCTTGAGTTCTGTTACATAATATGCGTGATTAGTATTAATTAGACTGGAGTACTCTAGCCTGAGATTACTCAAATTATTGTACAGGGTCTAACTGCTTTAGTTGACCTCTCTCCTTTTAGGTTACTCTTCAGTTTTTGGAGGCTATTTGGATTTGCTAAGTAGGGTTGTCGATGGCTTTGTTTGGAATTAGATGGATGTTGTATATTATCTGTAAATATTGTAGGGTCTTTACTTTTCTTTTTATATTTTTAATCCCTAGATGTGTGTTGGATTTATGTTCACTTAGTGTACTTTATTTCTTTTCTCTCTCAATTGTAGGGGTTATGTGGTTAAGCATGGGGAAAAAATTGAGGGAGTTTTGTGCCATATTTTATATACTGCTGCATTCTGCAATTCTTCTGAAGTTTACTCTTTATTACTTATTTCTCATAACAGTGCCTTTAAATAATATTAAATTGACTCCAAATACTTACGAATAAAATTTGGAATATTTCTTCATTGAATGTAAGGGGGATTCATGAGAAAAACAAGAAAAATCTGGTATTATATAAGTCCCAGTTGGACCTTTGTTTTCTTCAAGAAACACATATGTTAAATGAAGAATGGGCCAAGGATAAAGACAGAAAATGGATTAGAGACATTATCCCATCGGGCGTGAGCCATAATTCCAAGGGGATGGCGATTATTATCAAAAATTCCTTTAAGCCTACGATTGTGGCAAAGGGAGTTGACCAAGATGGGAGGTGGTGTTATTTTACATGTCTGTCACATAACCTAAGTAAACCTGTACTATTTTTAAATCTTGATGGACCTTGCTCAGGGCAACTAGATTTCATCATGAGAGTTTATAATCTCCTACTTAAGTTTCCAAACCACATATTTGTCTTGGGTGGGGATTGGAATATGGTCTTAGACCCCAGCATAGACCGCTCATGTAAGACCAAAGTCACAAATACCCAGGATTCTATAGCTTTAAGAGAGTTAATACTGGATTTTGAGTTAATGGACCCAGTTTTGTTCGGATCCGACTCTGGGAATAATAACTTTTTCACCTACTTTTCCAAATGTCACCACTTCTGGTCTTGCATAGACTTCTTTCTAATGTCCAACATTTTAGCTAAAAGGCAAATCAAACTCTCAACTGAACCTAGATTCCTCTCCGATCATTCATGGTTAACCCTAGAGATAGGTTTTACGCTCAACTTGTCCCCATCTTATAAAGCATATAACTGGTCTCTCAATAGTAATTTACTAAAGGATCAGCCACTAATCGTAGAAATTATTTCTACTTTAAAAGTACTCTTCTCTGCTTCCCGTGACAGTGATATCCCCTTTGATGTTAGATGGACAGCAGGTAAAGCGGTGATTAGGGGAATATTTATCAGGAAAGCTAGTTTTGTCACAAAACTGAATAAAGAAAAGTTAACCAACCTAGTTACAGAGATTAAGACTTTGGATGACAAACTTTTAACTAATTACTCCTTAGACACTTAAAAAGAGCTGCAATTTAAACAGAAAAAACTGTTTGAGCATCACCAATCTAACCTTTCTCTCCAAGAATTACGCTATATTGCTAGATACACTGAATCCTTACAAACCCCTTCCAAAGCTCTAGCCAGGCTAATCCTCCAGAATCACTTTCATTTACCACAATAACACGCTTTACAAATCTGATGTTCAGATTATCCAACTATTTCACCAAGTATATTCAGATATCTATGCTAGTAATAACATGCTTCCTACTTGTGATGAGATGGAAAAATTCCTGAACGAACTTACCTTCCCAAAATTAACCGGCTCTCAGAAAAGTTTTCTATCAGCTCCGCTAGCTATGTCAGAAGTTCTGGAAGCCATTGACAACCTTAAGATTGGTAAAGCCTCAGGCCCAGATGGCTATTCACCTAATTTTTACAAAACATTTAAAACTACACTTGCCCCCATCCTGCTCAAACTTTTTGAATCATTCTCTAATAAAGGTATAACGGACCTATACATCAACCACTCTAAAACTATACTAATTCCTAAAAACACTCTGGATAGTGCTAACTTAAATAACTATAGGCCAATCTCCCTTATGAATTTTGACTTAAAAAAACTATGCATGCCCTAATTTCTCTGGAACAAGCGGGCTTTATGCCTAACAGACATACCTGGGACAACACCTTAATGCTAGAAACCATAATAAATCTCACCAAAAACGAAAGAAACCCTAGATATGCTATGGTGTTGGATGCTTGTAAGGCCTTTGACCGGGTAAACTGGAACTTTTTGTTTTTGGCTTTGTCGAACTTTGACATCCCCCCTGACTTTATCAATTTGATCAAAACACTATATAACAGCTCATATACTTACTTACATATAAACAAGCAATATTCTCAAACGATAAAGATTGCAAATGGCACTAGACAGGGGAGTCCTCTATCTCCCCTGCTCTTTAATTTATACTTAGAAATCTTTTTCCTGTTTATCTCGCAAAAAACTAGCACTCAATTCCTAGAATTCTTAACACTAACATCAGTTTTACGGCTTTTGCTGATGACCTGAATCTTTATTTTGAACACCCTATATCTGACACTAAGAAGATAATTGAATCTCTGAATACATTTGCCTCTATCTCAGACTACCAAATCAACCAAAACAAATCCTTCATCTTCCCGATCAACCCTATAGCACATAAACACCTGTTTCCTGATCTCTCCTTTCATACAGATTACTCTCTTAAATATCTAGAAGTTTACTATGACCACTCTTCTTCTTCTCTTTTACAATCTAACCTATCAAAAGTCTGGTGTTCTATTTCCCAAGACATTTCGAGATGGCAACAGTTAGAACTCCCAATGTTAACTAAAACTTCTATCATTAAAATGAATATACTTCCTAAACTCCTCTATCATCTCAACTCTTCTCTATCTTCGGTTTCAATTCTTTTCTTCAACAGAATTCATAAAGCCCTTGCAAAATTCATCTGGCACCCTAAGTCGGTTAGAATCTCATACCAAAGACTTATGTTACCCAAATCTCTGGGGGGCCTGGTGATGCCCAATCTCATATTATATTACAGAATCATTCACGCGAATAGAATATTCGCTATTACAAATTATCATCCAAACTCTTCTACTTGGACTCCCTTGTGGGTCAAAGTGTGGTATAACCATGCTCTCAAAAATGATCTTAACCCTAGAGCTCTACCTTTCTTGGTTAAATTAAACCTTAAGAAACTAAAGTTACATCACTCCCTGAAGGGGTTAATTAAGACTTTTCAGGAGCTGTTCCAATCTCTTAACCTAGGTAATGCTCTCCTACTATTCCAACCTATTCATCTTAACCCGAATTTAAATCTGAACGGTAAAATGATTAATTTAAATAACTACCCATTAATTAAAGACTTTATCTTACGAGATATGCATAAATTCAACCACCTCTCACTAACAGATCTTCGAGCTACTTTGGCCTTGTCCAAAAAATATACTATTATCCTGAGGCAATTAAGAGAGCTCACCTCATCTTTTCTCCACAGTTATCCCAATTCTGATGTTGATCAAAACCGCGTAGCAAACCTATTACAAAACTTTCTATAGCCTATAGAACCTTTTCCATATTTCTAAATCAAAGGAAAACCATTTTTGCGGACTACTTGGATCATCAGGGCACTACCCTCTCACCACAGCAGAAAGCACTATCAATAGAATCCACTCTTAAGTACTCTCCCTTAAAAAGCTTCTGTATACACAATTTATGATTACAAATAACTTATATCTAACTCCGGTCCACTTGAATAAATTTAATCCAAATGTTTCCACTTCATGCTCCTGCTGCTCTTGTCCCCGTGCTGATATTATTCACATTCTGTGGTTTTGTAGGTACTCACACAGCATCTGGTGCTCTCTTAAGGTAAGGCTGGACAAAATGGGTTACCATAAATCTACCTTATCCTGGGAAATGGCCTTACTGCACATTACCAGCCTTAACATACCTAATCTTAAACTTAGAGCCCTAATTACACTCTGTCTTATAATAAAATTTTATATTACCAAGCACTGGATTGACTGCTCCAAGCTATCCTGGAGAGACTTTAGGAATCTGGCAATTAAATATATTACCTCCCAAAAACTGCTAATAATTAATCCCCGTAAACGAGCTTCATACCAGGAACTATGGGATTTTATTTTTCTTCTTTTGACTGACGAATGATGAGCACTACCTACATACCACTCCATGCCCCTTGCTCATTACAAACTCTATTAACTAGGTCTCCCTGCCGCTGGTGCAGGTCCCCCTTTGTGATCTTGGTCATGGATGTTCTTGTTCCTTAATTCCCCCCATTTCTTCAGTACTCTGTTAGTTGTTTGGGGAATTGCAGTATGGTAGACGTTATATCTACACTACCTTTTAAATCTAGTATTTGGAGTTTCCACTGTATGTAGCATTTTCCTTTCTTTCCTGTACACATTGGCACTTATGTATATAGGTTATGGTTTTTGATCACTTCTGTAGTAAAGCTTAAGTTCAACTCATTTATTGTTGTAATATTGTGTTCTTCTTATTATGCCTGTTGTAGTTATTAAAGCAAATAAAGTGTGTTTTGAAAAAAAAAAAAAAAAAAAAAGGAGTAGGGTTCCAAAATTGACGGAATGAGAATCTTCAGCACCGGCAACCGTTGCAGTCTCTGCACCAAGAACTTCGGTACCGATATCGGCACTGGCTTCCTTAATTTCCCAGTCAGTACTGACTTCACCATCTGCACCATAGCAGACTCTACCAACCACTTCAGTGCCGAAGTCAGAGCCATTTTTGATTCCCAGGACAAGGTATTCCCCTTTCATAGACTCCTTTGTAGGTCAACTTCCCAGTCCATTTTTGGAAAGGCTAGAATCTCTTTAGGGGATGTCTATCTGAACTTCCAGGAGTCTTTCCGAGGTAGACATTGTGAGATTGGTGGATCAGCTTTTGACAGCCAGGGGTCTTCCTGCCACTGCCCCCTCTCAGACCTCTCTCCCCTCAGTTGTTTTTTTTTCCTCCTAGGACTCTAGATTTTCCTCTTAGAGCCCTCCACTTTAATTCTCCCAGTTCCAGCTTTCATGGTGCCAACCGGCACTCCCTCTTCAGCTCCAGGAAATGCTGTGATAGCTTAATTTCCCTCGGAACTAGTAGATTCTTGGCACTGTAGCTCAGCTATGAGTTCCAAGAGTTCTGGAACAGTTTCTGTTTTTTTATCAAAGTTGTCCTTGGCTCTTGGAGCCCTGATAGTTATGTGTTCTTCCCTGCCACGTGTTTTGGATGGTGGTCCTTCGGAGTGAGGTGTGACCCCGGTTCTGAGGTTGTTTTTCCTCAGTTCCAGGCTCCCATCCCTCTTTGGGGGGCCAACCTTGCAAATCATGGAGAGGGCATTAGCCTCTGCGGGCTGTCAGCTGGCCCCTCCTGTGTCGGAGTGCGATATGTCTGTACCTTCTGGTCTGGAGCTGCCACCATCTCTCACATCAGGACAGCAAACACTGAAGCTGCAAGTTACCACTGTATAGGGCCCCTCTTTTTCAGAGTCTTCCTCAGAGATTCCCACTGATGAACCACCCCGAAAGAAGACATGCAAGAGGAACCACTTAGATTCCCTGGAAGAATCTGTCACAAAAGACATGGACTTCGATGAGGTGGAGGGTTCCCCCTGGTCACCCTTTGAAGGAGGCATCCTGGGGATCCTAAAACAGAGGGGTGATTGGAAGCCCAAGGACCTGTCCTCTGAGGAATCCATGTATTTGTAAGCCTTCAGTGCTCACCCATTTACTTCATGGGTGACCCCACCCACTGATGACCTCATTAAATTAATCGCACAGCAGGTGTGAAAGGCCTCTGATTCGATTCCCCGGAGACCTGACAAAGTCTTATCTGCACTTGAAGATCACCAATATTGGGCAAAGGGTTTAGCAGTAGATGCCATGGTGGTAGAAGCAGCCACCAAGAAGGAACTTGCCAATTGAGAGTCCCACTAACCACCCACCTAACCAAGAGTCTAGGAAGATGGACAGATTTGGAAAGCGGGTCTATGCTTCATCGACCTTCACCCTGAGGTCCTTGAATTTCATGGCACACTTTATTAAACTCCAGAGGGATCTGATTAAGGAGTTATTGGATACCCTCACTGGAGCTGTGTCTGATGAGGTGTGGGATAAGGGTGCCTCTCATTTGGCCACCCTGGAGTCTATACCGAACTCGTCCATGCGCTCATTGCTCATACAGCCTGGGGGACGACCAGAGCAGCGGGTACAGGCATTGCCATAAGGAGTCACACCTGGAGTTCATGGAGCCTTTCAAGTTTTCCGTCGTCAATGCTTCCTTTGAGGGATCTTCCTTGTTTGGTCGCAAAGTCTAAGACACACTAGCCAGGTGCGAAAAAGATGGAAAGACCCTTTCTACTGTGGGCATTAGTTTTTCTACTCCTCGGCGATTCTATTCCAGGAATCAGAGGAGTGGGAAGATGTGGTGCAAGAAGTCCCAAGGGCCTTTTCAGGACACACGTGGTGGTAGCTCTCCTCGGGGCAGAGGGGAGAGCTCTAGTGGAAGACACCCATCCCCAGGCAGAGGTGGCCTGCAAAATCAGGGCTCCAGAGACTCCTCCTCTGGATAAGCCTACCAGTGCTCCTGAAGGGAGGCCCAATTGTTTACCTCTGGAAGCAGTTGGGGGAAGACTTTCACTGTACCAGACAGCCTAGCAACTAATAACTTCCGATACATGGGTGCAGAGATTCATTACCAGAAATTCTCATATCTCCTTTATTCTTTTCCCAAGATCACAAAGAAGAGTCCCTGATGTTCCACCCAATCAGAGGGACCGAAGAGGCCCTTGGTGATTCAAAAGCTGCTAGAAAAATAATCACCCAAGTCGTCCCGCCAGACCAGATAGGATCCGGATTTTACTCAAGGTTCTTTTTAGTGCCAAAAAAGACAGGGAACTGAAGACCAATACTGGATCTCAGCCTTCTTAACAAGTTCATTCACCAAACAAAATTCTGGATGGTCACGGTATAGTTTATACGTCCCTTTCTAAAGGAAAATGATTGGATGTGCTATACAGAACTTCAAGATTTGTATTACCACATAAAAGTGGACAAACGCTCCAGAAGGTTTCTTCACTTTCGGCTAGGAGACTGTCATTTCCAGTTCAGAGTACTGCCTTTTAGTCTCACCACAGTCCCCAGGGTGTTCACCAAATGGATGGCAACAGTCACAGCTCACTTGAGACTAAACGGATTCCGAGTGTTTCCTTACTTAAATGACTGACTCCTCACCACCCATTCCAAGTGTCTACTGCTTCAGTACTGCATCTTTTCGACTCTTTGGGCATAAGTGTCAACAAAGAAAAATCCCAGCTGACTCCAGCACAAGACCTGGAGTTTATAGGAGCTCATCTCAGTACAATATCTTATGTAGCTTCTATTCCTCTTCACAGAATACAAAAGATAAGGTCTCAAGTACAGTTCATCATGTCCAAAGACAAGGTTCACACTCTTCTTGTCCTCCAAACTTTAAGGTCTGTGGCAGCGACCATAACCTTAGTACCTCTGGCAAGTTTCAAATGAGGCTACATCAGTAGCTCTTAGCTGCACAGTTGTCCATACTAAAACATCCCATGATTTATCTCACTCTAATAAGTCACTGTAAGAAGGATCTATCCTGGTGGTTAACGTCAGATGAAACCCTTCTAGGCTGCTTCTTCACTCCCTCTCAGCCCAAGACCATAGTGACCACGAACGCTTCCCAGATCAGGTGTGGGGGGGGCATTATCTGAGAAGAAAGTCCAAGGCACTTGGTCTCTGCAAGAGGCCAATTTGCACGTCAGTGTCCTGGAATTGAAGGCAGTGCTGTCGGTGTTGCAAACATATTTCAATCTGCCCTTCTTCTGAGGGCAGTTGCAATTCAGTGCGACAACATGTCAATGGTTTGGTACATCAACAAACAGGGTGGAACCAGATCTTACACCCTGTGCCAGGAAGCTCTCAGGATATGGCAATGGGCAATAACTGCTTTCTGGTTGCAACACATATCCTGGGGAGTTCCAACTTTATAGTGGACAAACTGAGCAGATGCATTCTCCTGCCTCATGAGTGGTCTGTCAATCCCAAAGTGATGATGGAAGTTTTTCGTCAAGGGGGCCAGCCTTGCTACAACCTCTTTGCTTCTCCAATTAATAACAAATGCAGCATCTATTTTGCCCTAATCCCCCCTCAGGGGGAGACCCCGAACCACGCTCTCCTTCTCAGTTGGCCCTCTGGCCTTCTGTATGCCTTTCCCCTCATTCCTGTGTTCTTGAAGAAAGCCCAAAGGTTGAGAAGCGAAGTGATCCTCATTGTACCTTTTTGGCCCTGAGAAGTCTGGTTCCCCTTTCTTTGGCTTCACCTGATTCACTGTCCATGGATTCTGGACCTAGTTCCAGTCCTGCTGTCTCACGTGCAGGGATTGGTGCATCCCAACCTTCACAGTCTCAAGCTGACAGCTTGGTTTCTTCAATTCCATTAGGTTCTAGGCAGAGAAATATAGCTTCCTCAGTATAAAAAATTCTTCGGGCTTCTCATAAACCCTCCACCAGGAAACTTTACCTTAGCAAACGGAGGAGATTTTGAATTTGGGCCCGTACACATAATTTAAACCCATTTTCGGCATGTGTTGACAAAGTTTTAGAATTTTTAGCTTTCCTCTTTGATCAAGGAGCTTCTGCTCCCACAATTAAAGTTCAATTAGTGACCATTTCTAATTTCCACAATGGTTGCAATGATCTTTTTTTAATTTCCCATAATTTATGCAAAGTTTTTCTTAAAGGTGCCTTGCGTCTAAAGCCCCCATTCTAGGATCCTATAGCTCCATGGGATTTGACCTTGGGTTTACAGTCTTTGGTGCTCCCGCCCTTTGAACCAGCAGCAACTTGCCATCTCAAATTTCTGTCATAGAAAACTCTTTTTTCTAGTGGCTGTTACTTCCACCAGGAGAGTTTCTGAAATTCGAGCATTATGTGTGAAACACCCTTATCTGATTTTTCATAAGGATAGGGTTTCATTGAGAAGCAGCCTTTCCTTTCTTCCTAGGGTTGTCTCAGAAACTAATATTAGTCAGGCTGTTGATTTGCCCATTTGCTTCCCCAGCTTCTCCAATAAAAGTGAATATTGCTTGCATTTACTAGATGTTTACAGACAATTATGTTTCTACCTTGACAGGACCAGAGTCTAGAAAATTGGATCAGTTATTTGTTTCCTTTTCAGGTTTATCTCTGGGAAAACCTGTCTCAAAAGTTACCTTATCATAAATGGCTCAGTGATTGTATTATGTTCATTTACAGTCATAACAACCAGAAGTTACCTGCACCTGTTAAAGTGCATTCCACCAAATCTATAGCCACATCACCTTTTTTCCACTCCAGGGTGTCCATAGATGAAATTTGTGTAGCCACAACATGGTCTACTCCACATACCTTTATCACTCATTACAAATTGGATATAGTCTCCAGGGGTAGAGCATCCTTTGGTGCTATGGTTCTCAGGAATATTCTTTCATAAGGCCACTCAGAACCTAAAACAGCTGGTGACTTTGTCCCATTTGTCAAGAATGAATGAAGCTTGACATCAGATAAAGAAGTTATGTTCTTACCATTACATTCCATCTGTGTTGTCACTCTTCATTCATTCTTGACATCCCCCCCTCCTTCACCCTCCTACAGATTTCCTGGAGGATTGGACACTTGTTCTGGGAACCTTTAGGCTTCACCTTAGACATGGCTTTTATCTTGTATATCTATTATTCCTTGATACTTTGGCTGAAAACTGGATCTGAGGTAATGGAGAGAGGGTCATTGTGGGTGGAGTCTTAGCTCGAGAGTTTTTTGGCTGGCAAGAGCTGTATAATGGCTGTGCCAGTTCCGAGGATTGGAACCGAGTCCCATTCATCAAGAATGAAAGAAGAGTGACAACATAGATGGAACGTGATGGTAAGAACATAACTTTTTATGTGTTGTTGTCCTATCTCGCCTTCATCCTTACTAGGTTGGGTTCGTATCCGATCCTCGGATCTAACTTGGCTTTATATACAAGCTCGAGGTCTTCCACTAACTCATGGCTAAACCCTGTCCAGTCATGCAGTAGGAGAGCTCTCCAAATCTCATTTGCCACTAAACAAGATCGGGTGCTCTTCCTACTGGCTCTGGTTAAGTAGATTTTTTCTTACTGCTTCTTTGTGGAAAGTTGTTTGTTTCTTATTGAATCTTTCTGCGAATAATTTGTTGTGTTACTTGTTTGTTGTTTCCACTTACTTCTGTGGTACTGCTGTTGGCCATCGTTTTTCCCATTAGGCCTTTTCTCCCTATCCTGGCTTCACTTTGACTAGCCCGTTTTAGTTAGAGGGCTATCTTTTTCCAAAGTTTCCTCTCCGGATCCAAAGCCTGTCAGATCTGAGAGGCCTACTACTTCGGCTCAATCAGTCTTGGTGCCAGTGGAGTATCAGTTGTGGAGCCAGTCCCTTGTCTTGACACCGGTATCCCCTACTCTCAGGTCACCTTTGCTTCAGCCCTCCAAATCTCCTGCCCCCTCGACTCGGTCTTCCAGGAGCTTGTCTGATGATGACGTGGATTGAGTGGCGCAGAGGCTGCTAAGTACACCAGCACTTGCCAAGTTATCGGATCCAACCCTGAGGGCTTTGGATCTGACCGAATCCTACCCTTCTGCATCGATTCCTCCTCCAAGCTGACCTCGGAGTCGGAATGTCCAGAGCTGATATTGGTAGAACTGTCGGAACTGACACCTATTATAGGATCTTCGGATCCGAATATTGCTCCAATATCCTTGGCTCCATTGGAACTCGAGGAGTCTAGGAGCCGATGCTCTTTAGTCGGGTCCTGGGTGAAAGGTTGGATTGGACAGTTGTCGGATCCGAACTTGCCTCTCAGGGCATCGCTCAGGTGAGCTCTGCTCTTATCTCAGCCTCAGAGCCATCTCAGATCAACAGATATCTTAGAAATACTTAGAGAGCTGGCTGGAAGTCCACCATCCCTTCAGCAGAGGCGTCCATGTACCTGAAGGCCTTTAGATCTCATCCTTCCTCCACTTCGGTGTCTCCGCCTTCGACAAACTTATGGACTTAGTTTCTTGAAAGGTGTGGGAGTCTCCAGATTCAGTGGAACCTGTTCCTTGGAGGCCAAACAAATTCATCACCTCACCAACAGACAAAAAATGTCTTAACTAAGGGAGTCCCAGTAGATGTTATGGTGGTGGTGGCAGCCACCAAGAAGGAACTCTGAGACATCTTCTTCTGTCCATCCACCAAACAAGGAGTCTCGCACGATGGACAGATACGGAAAGTGCATTTTTTCTTCAGTGACATTTGCTCTTAGGTCGCTGAACTACCAGACTCACTTTACTAGACTACAGAGAGCTCTCCTGAAGGAGCTAGGAGATACCCTCCAAGGTTCAGTAGCTGAAGGGGTGTCAGAGAAAGTTTCCTCTCAGCTCTCTACCTTAAATTCAGTGATCATCTCCTCCATGAGACTAATTTCCTATGCAGCGGATGGAGCGAACAGAGCAGTGGGTTCAGGAATTTCCTTAAGGAAACATTCTAGGATGCACTTGTGTGATTTTGTGGAGCCCTTTAAATCTTCCTTTGTGAATGCCTCATTCCATGGTTCGTCTCTGTTCAGGCCCAAAATCAAGGACACACTAACCTGGTGTGAACAAGAAGGAAAAACTCTCTCTGCCGTAGGAGTCTGTTTTTCCCTACCTACCATACCTTATCCCAAGGGTCAAAAAGGAAGTGGGAAAATATGGTTTCGAAAATCCCAGAAATTCCAGGACACACGTGGTGATTCTTCCCCCAGGGACAGAGGGGGAAGTGGTCATGGGAGACACCGACCATGCGGCAGAAGGGGTCCACAGAATCATACTGACAGGGAATCCTTCTTTTGTAAGCCCTATTAGCGCTCCTGAAGGGAGGCCTGCCTGTCCATCTCTGGAGGTAGTTGGGGTCACTTATCTTTGTACACAAAAGCGTGGATAACAATGACAAAAGACAAGTGGGTACAAAGCATCATATCCAGAGGTTACTCTATACCATTTTCCTTCCCTGTCCCAAACACAAAAAACATCCCGGACGTTCCACCCAGTCAAGGGGAACAGGCAACTCTAGAAATTCAAAAGTTGCTAGACCAAAGAGTTATCCAGACAGTCCTCATAGACCAAATAGGATCCGGAACTTGCTCAAGATTCTTTTTAGTTCCAAAGAAAACAAGGGACTGGAGACCAATTCTGGATCTCAGCAACCTAAACAAATCTGTAAGAAAGTCCAGGTTCCAGATGGTAACATTGCAGTCAGTTCTCCCTTTTCTGGGACAAGACAATTGGATGTGCTCGATAGACCTTCAGGATGCGTACTACCACATAAAGCTGGACAGGCGATCCAGGAGACTCCTGCACTTTCAGCTGAGAGCCAGCCACTACCAGTTTTGAGCTCTGCCTTTTAGCCTCACTACAGCCCCAAGAGTGCTCACCAAGTGTTTGGCAGTAGTCATGGCTCACTTAAGGCGCCTAGGATTCCGAGTGTTTCCATACTTAGATGACTGGTTCCTAACTGCCACCACCAAGCATCTACTAAGAAAAACGAGAGACACCACCTTGCAGCTCTGCTCTCACCTAGGAATCACAATAAACTACTAGAAATCTGCCTTACTACCATCTCAGCGTATCTTTTCATAGGAGCAGAATTAGATACAACAAAGATGATGGCCAAACTTCCTCCAGAAAGGGTACAAGTTCTACAGCGCCAGGTCTTCCAAAAAAAAGCACAAGCAAGGACAGTCCTAAAAGTTTTGGGGACCATGGCAACAGCGATAACCTTGATCCCATTAGCAGGTCTGCACATGAGAATTCTGCAGTGGCTACTGTCCACTTAGTGATCAATGCAAGGTTGCCCATGTCCCACAAAATATTGATAATGGAATCTTGCAAAAAAGACCTTTGTTGGTGGCTTTACTCCACTCATGTGACACTAGGTCGACCCTTTGTACTTCCCCAACCACTAGCCACAGTGACCATGGATGCATCTCGTATTGGGTGGGAGGGAGTATTATCTGGAAAAGATAGTCGAAGGCACTTGGCAGGATTATGAGGCCCATTTGCGCAAATCAATGTCCTAGAGATGAGAGCAGTGCTTTTAGCATTGCAAGCATCTCAGGACTCTCTTCTGCCGGGAACTATTGCAATACAGACAGGCAACATGTCAGTTGTATGGTACATAATCAAACAAGGAGGAATCAGATCTTACTCCTTTTGTCGGGAGGCCCTGAGAGTATGGCACTGGGCAACCTCCTCCCGACACTTTCTGATAGCAACGCACATCCCAGGGAAATCTAACATGATAGACAGACTCAGCAGAGCAATTTTTATGCCTCACGAGTGGTCCCTAAAACAGGAAGTAGCGGAAAAGATTTTCCGCAAATGAGGCCAGCCTTGCTGCAACCTTTTTGTGACATCCATGAATGCCAAATGCAGCAACTACTTTGCCCTGATTCCCCCCTCAGGGGAGAGTCACCAAGGGATGCACTTGTACACAATTGTCCCTCTGGGTCTTTTCTATGCTTTTCCTCCCTTTCTGTTGATACCCAAAGTTCTTCAGAAAGTCAGTTACTTGGGAAAGGACTTGATACTCATCGCCCCGTATTGGCCTCGTCAAATCGCGTTTATATTATGCTGTCGAAAACTCAAACTGTCGACAGCATAATAATCAACACGAAAATGTCAAAACCCCCGAACATCAAACACACACAAAAAAAAAAAAAAAAAATACCCAAACACAACACAAATTTCTCTATGCAGGGGGCAAGCCCCTCTACACCTGCCACACCCCCCGCTACTTAAGTATACCAACTCCGAGATCACACTACATTGCAGTAAATGGAAATCTCCCCTTACGGAGATTTCCATTTACACATGCAATGACTTTCAATTTCGACATTTTGGTGCCGACAATATCAGCTTTGATATTGTCGGCCTTCGACAGGGTGAAGTAGACCCATCAAATCTGGATATTCTTCGTGTTTCACTGTTACAGTCATTACATTTGGGTTATCTGCTTGCAGTAGCCCTCAGTCGGCCTGATTAACAGTCTTGGGTCCTGCGTCGGTTGCTGTCTCTTCTTCCGTGACGTCAGGTCGTCAGGGATATAAAACATGCAGCCGACACCATTACCCCAGTCTTTCTTGCCGTGTGGTGCCCGAAGCAGAAGCAGTTCGCAAGTGCCGGTCGGCCGACTCCTGAAATTTTCGTTTTCAAGTTTCAGAACCGAAGTCTTCAACTAAAGATAAGTACCCCATTGGGGAAACTTTTTCTTGCTCCTTACCAATGTCAGTAAAAGTTAATAATTGCATTTCTTGTGGAAAGCAAATACCTCACAAAGATTTTCATTTGTACTGTATTCCTTGCCTAGGCCCTGACCATGACATACCTTGCTGTCGGTTTTGTGCCTTATTTAATCAACACACTATCCATCGTCCATATATTTTCGCCTCTAAATATTTAGGTTCTCGGTTCAGTTTATCCTGAAATGTCGTCGGTTACCCATCCGACTACCAGTATTCTAAAAAAATGCAAACATAAAGACAGAGACAGGCTGCCTAGGTCCAAAGCTGCTGACGTTGCATCTCCTAAGTCAGTCGCCAGTTCACCGGTACTCAGTGAGGCGGTTTCGCAGCCCCTGATACCCACTACTTCTGATTTTCAGGCCTCTACTGAGACCCATTCGGAGTCCAGTATGCCGTGAGATGCTTCAACTGTCAAACCTGCGGATGTCTCTACCTTGGATGGGTCCAGAGCCGCTGTGCAGGCACCGGCTTCTGAGGGTGTATTCAGGCCTATGGACTTGCATATTAAACTGACGCCTCCTTCTTCTTTAAGGCCTAAACCTTGAACCATGCCTAAGAAACCGACGCCCAGGGTGGATGCACAGGCCTCTATGCCTAAAAAAGAAATGATAAGAATGGCTGAAAATCTTATAACTCTAATCAGGGGAAGCCAACCCCCCCCCCCCCCCCTTCTAAGAGACCTAGGACTGAATTTGTTTATGAATCCTCTGATCAGGATTCTGATTTTTCTGATTTTTCTGATGATCTGAATTTACCCTTATCTACTTATGAGGATTCTGATGCAGAGGACTCTATTCCCTCTGCTTCCCCTCCAGAGGATTTTTCTTTTTGCTGAAACCTTACACACTTTAAGGGAGCATTTTCACTGGGAAAGCCAGGATTTTTCTGATTCAAAAAAGAGGTTTAGGGATTTCTTACTCCTTCCTCAGCACAGGCCTTTAGCTATACCTCCGGTACTAGACATTGTTGATGATGCCTTTTCAGAATCTAGTTTGGCCCCGATTCTTTGCCTCATGCTCCCAGAAAACCTGATAGATATTACAGGGTCCCTGATTTTCACAAGTTCCTTTTTAAAAATCCTATTGTGGATCCAGAGACAATTTCACAGGGACCCAAGGGCATTAAGGCTTCTACTGTTAAAAATCCTACCCCTTTTGATAAGAGACTCCAGGGCACTGGATAGATGGGGTAAGAAGGTTTACACTTATGTAACCTTGGCCATTAGGGCCTTAAACTGTCAGTTTCATATGTTAAAGTATAACAACATGTTATTGGATTGCTTAAACAAAAAATGATGTTGATTCCTGACTGTGCTGAAAATAAAGAATTACAGGATTTAATGCATTCTGACGAACAGGTTGGAAAACATACTTTGCAATGTGGATTTGATTCTTTAGAAGCTTCTTGCAGGACGGCTGTCACTGGGTCTGTACTCAGAAGGCATGCTTGGCTTAAGGAGCAATCTTTGCCTGATCATGTTAAAACTAAACTGTTGGATGCTCCCTTAAATCAGGACCGACTGTTTGACAACAAAGCTGAGGAAGTTCTTAAAAAGATGGAAGATAAAGCTGAATCTATGCAAACTGTGAAAGATTTTTTACAAGTTCAACCTCCAAGATTTAGTAGGCATTGGCCCTCTAAGAATTGGTCCTTTCTGGCCCCTTCCATATCTTCTCAATCCAAACCCAGACACAGCAGAAACCCCAGGTTTCAGTCCCAGGGTACACACAAAACTAAGCAGTGGGGGTCTTCCGCATCCAAATCTGGGAGTAGTAAGACTCTCCCTATGGAAAACTGTCTCAATGACTTGCCTTTAAAACTTCCAAGCACTTCTCAACTGAATGCTCCTTTACGCGGAAAGATTGTTCTGCAGGCCAAAAACTGGAAACTCATAACCCAGGACAAATGGGTCTTAAATATAGTGTCCCAAGGATAAAGATTTCACTTCCACACATTTCCATCACCAAGCGGGTGGCCAGATCTACCCCCAAATCAGTGGGCAGAGGCCCGAAAGCAAGTACTTTCTCTCTTAAACATGGGGGCTATTCAGTTGGTACCAGAAGAGGAAAAGGGACAAGGTTTCTATCCGAGACTTTTCCTGGTACCCAGAAAAGATAATTCATGGGGTCCTATCCTGGACCTTTCTACTCTAAACACCTTTTTGGTGGTTCCAAAATTCAAGATGCTGACTCTTCACCAGTTGCTTCCTATGTTAGGCAAGGATGCTTGGTTGGCCACATTAGATTTAAAAGAAGCATACCTGCACATCCCTATCAGGGAATCTTCAAAGCAGGCTACACGCATTATCAGTTCTCTGCACTGCCCTTTGGCTTATCTACTGCACCCAGGGTATTCTTAAAGTGCCTAGCTGCAGTCATTGCATTTTGCAGACAAAGAAATATTCAAATATACCCATACCTGGATGATTGTATAATTCAGGCAGAAAGCCAGGACATACTTTTGAATCATCTGGCCTTTGTACAAAGGGTGCTGACTTGTCTGGGGTACACCATAAATGAAAAGAAATCACACTTGGTACCCTGTCAACAAATTATATTCCTGGGAGCAAGCTTGAATACAACTTCCCAGATGGCTTTCCTTACACCAGAGAAACAGATTCATTTGACAACCTACTTCAAACAAGTGGCCACAAAAACCCTGCTATCTGCAAGGCAAATACTGCAAGCCTTGGGGTTCCTGGCCTCCTGCATTCTTCTAATTCCATATGCAAGACTGCATATGAGGAAACTATAATGCTATTTAAAAAGCCTATGTTGGCAACATTCTCAGGATCTAGAAGCAATGATTCCTATCATACCTTTCCTACGCCTAAAGTTCCTTTGGTGGGCAGAGGCCTGCCACCAAATCGAGGGACTACCATTCACGCTACCCCCTGCCACCCAAACCCTAACAACAGACACATCAGACTCTGCATAGGGGGCTCACCTGGCAGGGAAGTGCATGCAGGGCAAATGGAACCCAAGTCAAATGCACCTGCATATCAGTCAAAAAGAAATGTTAGCTGTACACAATGCTCTGACAGCCTTCAAGGATCATATTCTTCCAGGAAAACTAATGGCAAAGACAGACAACACCACTGTTATGTGGTACATAAATAAGCAGAGGGGGTACGCATTCTTAGCCCCTCTGCAGACTAGCCATGGCATTGTGGAACACAGCCTTAAGCTACCAAGTGAATCTACAAGCTCAATTCCTGACAGGAAAACTAAATACACTGGCAGACGGACTAATCAGAAACCTCATGGACCCACAAGAGTGGAAACTGGAACCAAGAATTTTCAACATGTTGACAAGCAAATGGGGGAGCCCAGATATAGTCCTGTTTGCCTCCCCCCAGAACTATCAATTGGACAAATTTTGCACACGGATTCCCCACAAACAAGCTTGGAAAGTGGATGCTCTGTCCTTCAGCTGGAAAAACCTATCAGTTTATGCCTTTCTTCCTCTGCCTCTGCTTTCCAAAGTACTACTAAAGATCAAACAGGACAAGCCAAGGACGATTTTGATTGCACCAGACTGGCCATGCCAACACTGGTACCCCCTCTTGTGCAATGTGTCAGAGTTGGCCCCAAGGCACCTGCCTCAAACACCTTCCCTGTTGTCTCAGCAGGAGAACCAGATTCTGCACCCTCAGCTTCAAACACTGAACCTAGTAGCCTGGTTAATTACCTAATCTCTCCTGTACCATCCCTCAGTAAACCAGTAATGGATATCATTTTAGAGGCAAGGAGACCCAGTACTAGAAAATCTTATGCCGCAAAATGGAAAAGATTCTGTGTCTGGAACCAATCTAAAGGGATGAGCACAGCAGCGCCCAATTTACCTCAGATTTTACAATACTTAACTGAGATGCTTCACAAGGGCTTGTCCTTTTCCTCCATCAAAATTCACTCCTCAACCATTTCAGATCATTATAACACAGAACCTCCCCTCTTCTCTCACCCACTGCTCAAACAGTTCCTCAGAGGGGCCAAGAATTTAATGCCACTGAGGAGAGCTCCAACTCCAGAATGGGACCTTAACTTTGTCTTGGAGAAACTCACCCTTCCTCCTTTTGAGCCAGCTGCTACTGCAGATTTAAAATTTCTTTCTTGGAAAACAGCATTCCTGTTAGCAATCACTTCAGCAAGAAGGGTATCTGAATTACAGGCCTTATGGCGGTGGAGCCTTTCATCATCTTTCATGCAGACAGGGTGTCCCTCAGAACCAATCCCTCCTTCATGTCCAAGGTGGTATATCCAGTGTGGCTCTTAATCAGTCCATTCATTTGCCAACCTTCTTTCCTAATCCACAGAACAAAGGGGAACGGATACTGCACTCCTTAGATGTGCACAGACAACTTAGATTCTACTTGGAGAGGACTAAACCTCAAAGGAAATCTGAACAACTTCTGGTGGCATTTGCTGCAGGGAAAGAGGGGAAGGCTATTTCAAAGCACACCATTTCTAAATGGAAAGGCCATTGCATTCATTTCTGCTTTAAGCATCATGGAAAACCTATCCCACAGGGCATCAGACCCCACTCTACCAGGGCTGCATCTACCTATACAGCCTTTCTCAGAGGCATCCCTACCAGGGACATCCTGGAAGCTGTTACCTGGAGTTCTGTACATACTTTCACCAAACATTATCATTTACCAGTTTTCTCTAAGTTCATAGCTGGCTTTGCCACTGCAGTCTTGCAGGGCCTTATAGCTGGTACTAACACTACTTAAATTCCTTCTCCCAAACTTAACTTTGGAAATCTACCCAAATGTAATGACTGCAACAGTGAAACACAAAGAACATAGTACAGTTGTGTACACTTACCATAAATGTAGATGGTTGAGTGTAT